>NW_027556291.1:49390256-49477756 GCF_003287225.1 Phascolarctos cinereus
AGGTGAAGTTAGACTTTCAGCTATTGCACTTGAATGTATGCATGGTGATGCTTTTTCAGAGGTCTATTTGAGCATAACCAAAATCTATGTGTTTCTATAAATTTGGCTCAAAAAGTTGAAGAATGGAAAGGCCGCGTGAACATTTTTGAAGACAGAGCTCATACAAAGATTAATTATATAGCCAAAATGTTCACAGGCTTCTAAATATATACTTCTCAATGACTGGCATTGGAGAAGAGGGAGATGTTTCTGCCATTCCAGCAGACATTGTATCTTTGGAAATGGACTATATCAATTAGTGATAGCAGAAAAGCCTAAAGCCATTTTGAAGAGAAGAAATGAAGACTGTCTTCTTCAGTTGTAATTCTAAGTGGAATTTTGGACTACTTAACCAGTTCACTAGAACTGGAGGATCCCTAGCTAGAATCAAATGACCACATAACATGCCTTATTGGAGCATTTCCTTCCTGTGGCCATTCCATGACTTTGTGGAGCCATGAATACACTTGTCACAAGGCAGTGAAAGCCCTAGAAGGTATATTTATTTCTCTCTCTCTGCCTTCAGCACTGAGCTGAAGATCCAGTTGTATTTATTCTATAGGATGTGTAACCAAACAAAAACAGTGGGTAATTTTGCAATTAGATCTACTGGTTTTTTTTTCCCCCTGAAATTGTTTGTGTGAATGCACACACCTCTCTCGTTGAAAGGAACAAGAAAATAGTCCTGGTCTGAGTACTACAGAAAATAGCCTCTTCTAACTTACTGTGCAAAAATAGAAATTCTAGAGGTCATGTATCATTCATGCGCAAGAAGGGGGACTTATCCAACCTTGTCAATCTTGGTAGATTTTAAAATTTGTTTCTAAATCTATTCTTAGATGGCCCATGAATGTTGCTATTTGACTTCCTTATTTTCTCTCAGTCTAGAGCCAGTATGAATTGTTGGGAGTTACTATCTAGTGTTTTTTAATGTTTTGCTTTTTTTTCTCTCTTTAAGAGTGAAGCAATAGGTGGTGTTTTAGTTTTTACTCTGAGGATAACCCTGTACTAAAAAACATGTTATCTATCTAGCGATCTAAAGACAGATTAGAAATTAAGCTCCTTTATATTCCTATTATTCTCATAATGCATAGTGAAAGCTTTGAGTTAAAGTGTCCAGTATAGCCATTCAAGCTCTTCACTCAACAATGTGATCTTTAGTCCATGTCTGCATATCACTTAGTTTGTGAGGATAGGAGGAGGGGAGGAGGGTGGTGGTCAATTACATTATATTTGAGATACACTATGTGAACTAACAGGGAGGCAGTATAGAATACGGGGAAAAAAACACTAGGTTAAGAGTGAAGGCTGAGTTTCTAGTACCATCTCTATCACTAACCAACTGTGTGGCATCATGCCAGGCACTTCATCTCAGTCTCATCTCTAAAATGGGACATTAATTTGCCTTCTACCTCACAAGGCCATTGTCAGAACCATATGACATCATAGATACATAAGCACTTTGAAAAATGTCCAAGTCCTAGATAAATGTAAGGTAGGACATTTCTATCATCATTTAAAACAGAAATTCTTAAACATCTTTGAGTGTCATGAACCTCTTTTAGCAGTCTCGTGAAACCAATAGACCCTTTCTCAGAATGACATTTTTAAATAATTGAAGGAAATGCTATATTTCAGTTACAGGTTAATGAAAGTAAATATGGATTTTTTTTACCCATTCAAATCAAAAGACCCCCTGAAATGTATCCATAGGCTTCTTGGCAGCACTTGGCATCCATGGACCCCAAGTTAAGAACTCTTGATTTAAAGTTCCTACTCAAGGGACTTGCTCATTATTTTATTTGCTGTAGCCCAGCAAATGGGCCTAGTATCATAGAGATCCCAGTGATAAACTGAGACTTTGACTTGAGGATTATATGACTAAGAGCTGCCCCACAAAGAACACTCCGGTAAGATTCATGTTTTTATACATTTCTAAGCTCTACAAAATATACAACAGCTGTATTTTGTATAAATATTTGTATAACTTACAATATTTCAACAAGTATAAATGTATATATACAAAATATATTCATAAGAATAACTTTTTATAAGAACAAAAATAAAGGAATTCATTCCAACTCTGTTAGAAATAGACAATCTTACCAAAATACAGAGAAAAGGAAATGAAAACAGAAGGAAACAAGTGTAAGAAATAAGCTATCATTTATCTTTATTTCCATTTAGTATTTTATTTTTGCCAATTACATATAAAAACAATTTTTACCATTCATTTTAAAAATTTTGAGTTCCAAATTCCTTTCCCCTCTCACCTCCTCCCTCATTGAGAAGGCAAGCAATTTGGCTCTCATTTCTTAATTGGCGTGTTATATCAGTATGTTGACTCTCCTCCATCTCTTTCTTTGTCCCTTCCTTCTTCCCCTCTCCAACTGTCTGTTTTCAGCAGTCTTTAAACAAAATCCCAGTGATGATTTCATGCTATTATTGTATTGTTATTCAAGTATTCCCCTCTTACTCTTGTGAAAAATAATCTCCAGTCAGCCTGCCTAGGGGCCAGCTAGTGATGATAAAGAAAAAGAGTTGGCTGAGTGGTAAGTACAGAAGCAGAGAGCCCATAAAATCATCAAGCAGGTATGGCTCTGAAACCTTTGCTGCTTCTCACAGTTTCCCCCAATGCTAGTCTGCAGCAGGAACAGAAGAGACGTACATGTGCCTGGGGTGCTGCCATACCAGGGGTACTATGGGAATTGGCATAGGTCAAGTGCTGTCCTTTATTTACTTTTAAAAATTATTTCCATATGGCTTCAGAAGATCCATGACTTTATCCTAATGAATGCTGTCTCCATCTATAGTAGATGGATTCAGAAGTTGCCGTTCTTCCCCCTCCCAAAAAAAGTCATTATCTAGTGTTTAAGCTTTTCACCTTTAGGTGATGAATGACACCTAGGCCAGGGTCATATTCAGAACCTATCCAGTTTGATAAGACCTGCTAGGGCTTGTATTTGCTGATGTCTTCAAAAATTCAAGGACATTCACTAGAGTGGGATCTAATGAAAAATCCTTTTTGAAAATATTTTTAAAGAGGTAACATTCCTCAGTTTGATAATTTCCTTTAGACATTTTAATGGCCTGTTGTCTGTCTAGGGTAGTTTTATGCTGGAGGTGCTTGACTTGGGGTCTGGAAACTTTTTTCAAATATTTTGTGAGCTCTATTTCAATAAAACTGGTTTTCTTTATGATCCTGTGTATTTTATTTTATGCATTAAAAAAAAAGTATGCTGATAAGGGGTCCATCCGTAGGTTTCACCAGACTGCCAAAGTGGTCAGGAACACAGAAGAGGTTAAGGACCCCTGTTCTGCAGGTTAAGGAATCTGGTTCAAAATAGGTGACAATATTAAAAGTCAGAAAGGTTGGAATCAAGCTCCCATACACTAGCATGGCAATTTCTTTGTACTTATTGATTAAATCCACAACATTTTCACACAACTAAAAGTCAATTTCTCAAAAGAGAAAAAATGAAGACAAATTCCTGCCATTAAAATTAACCATCTTTCAAATTACAACACTTTAGTTAGAAAAATGTTTCTAAAATCAATAGGCAATGATCATGCAACCACTTTCTATTTGAATTATAACTGAAGTATTTTAATTAATGCTGCTAAAATAAAGATATCACACCAAAGACAATAGAAAAGCAGTTATTTAAATATTTCCCTGATGATTAGAGAAAGGCCATGTTTTTCAGTCATTGCGTTGCTAATGTACATATCATAGCTTAAGACCTCATACTAGCTCACAGCAGAGAGGAACAATTAGAAAGTGTTTCTATTCTAATTTCAAAAGGTAAACACTGGTTGATTATAACTTTATACCTTGATCAATGTTAAATGTGTATGAAACTGTTTACTGAAATCTATTCCCTGATGTTAAATGGATGACTTTGTGAAATTCAAATATACTAGAAAAAATCATATACATATTTTATTAATGATCACTAATGACCTCAATTTCATTAAAGCAACTAGCTTATTTGAATTGTAAATTGCATGGTCAACTAGGACATGAAAACTCAGTGGGAAGAGCCACTGATCCAGTTGTTTAGGTAGAAGTGTAACTGCAAGCATAAGTTTACACTCCTTCTGGTGTTTGGTGAATCAGTTCTCTTATATCAAATAATTATGGGTTTGAATATATGAATGGGAATCAAATTTTATAAAATATAACCAGAATATACACGAAAGAAGTCTATAAAACATGAACATCAAGGAACAAAAAACACAATGTTAATCCCTTTCTCAACAACAGTGTGAAAATAAGGTTTCACTGGCTACAATATCTGCCTTTATCCCAAGTGCTACATCAGTAAGCACAAATTAAATGTTACTCTGTTGTCTTTCGTCAGGTGACAGAACAAGTTAGAAGAGGTAAAGGCAGAAAAAGGCCCAAAGTGGGATCTTAAGATATAGTGAAAGGCTATTCATGGTTTTGATAACATTTTATTCCCACTTGCCACCCCATAGATGAGAATGAGAATGTTTGTGAAATCTGGGCAAGCAATGCACATTAATCCCTTTTAGGAAATACTCAGAGCTGACTCCCTCAGTTGGCTGCTTGGCAACCAGGTCCACATGTAGAAAAGCATATTTGTTGAGAGGTGGGTGTGAAAGGCTCATTAGCAGCTATTGAATCAGAAGCTGTGCCCACCATAAAGGAATAAGACCTAACTCCATGCATGTCTCCATGGACTGTTTTCTTTGTTCCCTCGTGCTTATGACGTTGAACCATTTTTCCAGCAATCTTGCACTCATTATATAAGTGGGATTAGTCTTAAATGAATCACCCCACAATTGTCTCTTCAATAGAAATCAGGTTGGAGAATGTTGTTCAATTATCTGTGTTTGGGGAGAAGAAGAATTAGGGTAGGGAGAGGCACCTTACTGTTTCCCCTCCTTCTGGAGGGTTTCAGATCACTTTAGAATACTCTCTCCAAACTCTTCCTCCTTTTCAGTTTTCCTCCTTTTCTCTGTCTCCTCTCCTCTTCTCTGCCTCTTTTTTTCTTTTCCTTCACATTTTAGAGATAGGTGGGTCATGATCAGGATTGAAGTACAGAATAGTAAAGAATTCCAGTTCCTTAATTTCTATCTTGTCTTGATAATCAAAAGAGAGTTAGAAGGAATACTGCTTAAGATGTATTGGACAAGGAAGGGTCTCAGTCTTTAGTCTTATTAACATCTGAGCTGCTAAAATGAGTTTGTAATCCTCTTAAGAGGGCTGTGTGAAAGGGATGCATTTTTATAAAGATTTTCTTTTCTTTATTCCAGTAGTCTTTCATGGCTAGACTGATGTGCCCTCTAGGCCATGAGACAGTTATGGTTTTTGATGGCTTGAACTAAGTTAACAGGTGTCCAAGGAATTTCTCAAGCATGCCTAACATCTGTAGATGAACTAGAAGTGCTTTGGGTGTCTTGTGAATTACATATCTAAGGTAGTGATACAATTTCAAGATTAATAGTACTTAGAGTATACTTCTAGGTATACTCTAGGACAGACTTCTTATCTTTCTTGAGTAAGGGTATCTTCCAGGATTTTCTCTAGATTTCACAGTAAATCTTGAAGCTGCTACTCTCTAATAGCCTCCCAGCTGCAGAGTCTGGAGTCCTGGATACTTTTAGGAAAGTTCTGGAGAGAAGAACAAAGTAACATGAGTTATGAAGTTCTTATTAGATGTTGGATTTTCTTTTGTGCTCTTTATCTTGTGTACTTGAGTCTTATCTTCTTCTGTTTACTACATAAATAAAGCACTGCCCTCACTTGGGACCTGAAATCTAGTGTCTCTGGAAACAGGAAGTTGTAGAGAAGAATGGCTAGCTGAAGAAAGATCTAAATCCCTTTATTTTTTTCCTATTAAACATGTTTTCACATTACTCATAATGTTAAGAAGAAATAGAACCAATAGGAGGAACCATAAGAAAGAAGAAAGAAAATAAAAAACAGAAGGGAAAAAAAGAGCAAAGAGTATGCTTCAATCTGCATTCACACTACATAGTTCTTTCTCTGGATGTGGATAGCATTTTCCATCATGAGACTTTTGGAGACGTCTAGATCCCTTTAGATAATAGGATTTCCTCTTGTATGCTTATATCTTCTGCCCTTGTGTCTTCCATGCTTCTCTCTGCTAAATAAATTAGTCCTCACTCTTCAAGGTGGGGGGGGAGGGGAGGGGGTAGGGAGGGGGCCAATGGAGGAAATAGAAGAAAGTATCTGGAGATCAGCTTCAAGGTGAGTGGATCTCATCATAATAACATTTCAAGTCTCACATCTCACCAAAAGAAAGGTTTCTAAAACAGTAAGGCAAAATTGCAAACATACAGAAATCAAAGAGCTATGTATGGACTGTCCATCATATCAGCAAGTATAGAGGGTAAGAACAGTTTTACTAGGGTTTGAAGAGAATGTGCTATGTTTCTTAGAAAAGGCATTAGTATGCATTCTAGAGCAGAAAAGGAAAGGAATTCATTTCCGTTCCCCCAGTAATCAGGGAGGATGAACTGTTCCTTGAAAGAATGGCACATGTATTTCAAGGAAAAGGCAAAGAAGGACAACTATCTGAAGAGAAATAGGGAAAATCTCACCTGCATCATCAAGTCAAGAGGAGAAAGATTTGACAAAAAGCAAGGACAACACTGATCATTTCAGAAAGACCACTTATCGTTTCAAGGCTCTTCCTGTAGAAGAGAGCACTGGACCCTTTCTGAAGAAGACAGATGGTTATGCTCCAGAAAAGGATGATGTGGATCCACAGGTGCCATCAGAGGGAGAGAGGCCATCTAGTAAGAGCCAGAGAAGAAGAAGTAGATGGTGGTGGGTGTTGGATCCCTTCTAGAAGGTATGAACACAGTTATTTGTTCAATGGACATAAACAACAAGCTTTTCTATCTTTCAGAATATATATCTGGAACATGATCTCTGGATCCTTCCATAAAGTGTTTAATTTGATGCTCACTGATCACTTCTAGTGATTCAGATGGGAACCTAGAAATTATTTCTAAGGATTATGAAGTTCTGGTCACAAAATTGAAGACTTGGAGAATTCAGATGGTCTTTTTGTCACTACTGCTGATTTAAATTAGAGGATCAGGAGAGAAACGCAGGTTTGGGATGTCAACAGCAAAGAAGAGAGGTAAAAACAGGATTAGAAAACTGGCTTAAAAAATAAGAATAATTAGGTCTTCACCAGGTAGAATGTGCAAAACAAGGGCCAGTAAAAATATACTTCAGCAGAAGGAAAGATGGGATTCTGTGGACTAAAATTTTACAGGAGAAACCAACCCAGGAAGGATATAAAATTCTCAAGAATAAAATGCTAAAGATGCAAAGGAACACAATTCTAATAAGTAGGAAAAGGGGAGGTGTTTAAAGGGGCTAATGAAGATATACATGGAACACACAAACCAACTTAGATTTTTTTTAAAGTGATATACAGCAATAAGCAGACTTTTGTAAGCAGTACACAAAAATGGATAACTTTACGATTTCATAATTAACTGAAAGATATAGAAAATATAATTCCTCCTTGCTTATTTCTTACCAAAAAAAAACCCACCAGAACATTTGATTCACAAGGACAAATTACTGCCTTACAGACTCTTTAACAACAAGATGTGTCCTATCAATACATCAGAATCATTCAAAATTCCTTGAAGGATGCAGCAGAAATCATCCAATTCATTAAACTTCTGTTCATAAATGTCAAGGAAAGCACAGAAGAGTCTGAATTAGAGAAGAATTTCCTGGTGGAATTTCCAGGTTCTCTAGATTCCACTGTTTGTAGATGACATAGTGCTGCTTGAATCAGCCCCAGGGCATTTTAGAAGAGATCTTCCTTACTCAAGAGTGGCCTGTTCATCTGTACAATAAAGACTAAGTGGATGAAGAATGTCTGTTGCCCACATTACAACTTGCTCATTAGGGATTCTTTAAATGTTTTGTGGATCATGGATCCCTTTGGAAATCTGGTGAAGCCCATGGACTCCTCAGAATAATAGTTTTAAATAATTTGAAGAAATGTTACGTTTCAATTAGAGATTAGTGGAAATATTTAAATTTTTCCATCTATACTAATGGACCCCCTGAAATCTGTCCACAGACTTACCCCTTTTTAGTAACCTCCCCTGCCCCTTTGTCCTAATCCTCATGTCACATGGCTAATTGGAAGCATGGTCCCCCTAACCTAAAAAGTGTTGCATATGTCTTCTTTTAAGAGGCTGCTCATTTTGCAATCCTTGCTGGCTACTGCTGAAGAAGAAAAATCAAAGACAATCTTTCAGAACTACCAGGGTGGTGATTCAGTATACAGAGTTGTACTGGATTATTTTTTTTAATCTAAGGTACATGTCAAACTATATCTGCAATTCTCCTTGATCACAAATTCTAAGATAAAATGAAGACTTTTTCCTAAGGTTTTCATCGTTTCTACTTCGCCAACTCCTTTGTCTTTAATTGTCTGAATTAGTTCCAAAACTGATTTCCCATTACATATCTTCCACCTTTAGAAAAATGAAGTCATCGTTAAGGGAAGCCAAAAATTTATTAGATGTTCTGCTTTTTGGAAGAAAGAGCTCCAACAGATGTCCAGCTATTTGAAGCCACCAACCATTATTAGAATTCCTCTGTACCAGGCTTGTGATCCATTTCTTGAAGTCCTCATTCATTTCTTCCTTCTATTTAGGTGGCTTATAGGATACTCCAATGAGTATCTGACACTTACTAGCTGTGTGAAGCAGGTGCTTCCTTCACAGCAATTCCAGCTCTCCTTTCTCTGGGCAAGTCATTTAATCCTGTTTGCCTCAGTTTCCTCATCTGTAAAATGAGCTAGAGAAGGAAGCAGTAAACCACTCAAGTAACTTTGCCAACATAACCTCAAATGGGGTCAGGAGGAGTTGGAGATGACTGAAATAACTCAAAAACAATGACATTGCCTTTTTAGTATAAGGTATCTATCTTTATCAGATTTACAAGCTTCAAAGGCAGTATATTTCTATGTGACCTTGGTAGATGCACTCCTTTCCTGGCAAAGATGTTATCATTTCTACATTTTAAATTGTAATCCAAATATCCAGATTTCATTTTTAAATATGCTCTTCTTAAGTACTTCCCTAATCTTTCTCTTTAAAAATCCTTACCTTCACTTGGCATCCATGATGAAAATGTACTCCTCAGATGTAAGACTTCAGAATTCCTGTTAATGTTTTCTAGGTTCAATATAAAACCTGTGCAAATCACCAGAGGCAGCTAGATGGCACATTGGATAGAGTAATGGATGTGGATTCAGGAAAACCTGAGTTCAAATTCAGCCTCAGATACTAATGAGCTGTCTTAACCTTGGCAAGTCATTTAACCTCTGTCTCCTTAACTTTCCTTATCCATAAAATGAGGATAATAATAGCACCTATTTTCCAGGTTTATTGCTCAGATAAAATGAAATACTGTTTGCAAAGTGCTTTGTAAATTTTAAACCAACATTTATATGCTGCTGCTGCTACCACTACTACCACTACCACACTACCATTACCACTACCACTACTACTACTACTTCTACTACTACTACTACTACTACTACTACTACTACTACTACTACTACTACCACCACCACCACCACCACCGCTGCTGCTGCTGCTGCTGCTGCTGCTGCTGCTGCTGCTGCTGCAACTGCTACTGCTGCTACTACTTACTTGATAAGGCTCAGGAGGATTTGTGTCATATATAACCCTAGAAGATAGCAGGTGCTTCTTTCACCCAAATGCCAGCTCTCCTTTCTCTGAGTAGAGCCTAATATCTGTGATTTAGCTATACATATTTAATGACTATGAATTAAGACCTGGGCTCAAATCTTGCCTCCAATACTTACTGGCTATGTAACTCTAGACAATATTTAAGAGTGAGATACTCAAGAGTAATCTCTCCTAACGTACTTAACCAGAGCCTCATTTTCATCGTGAGTAAAATGGAAATAAGGACATCTTTAGTACCTATTTTGTGAAGTTATTGTAAGGCTTAAATGAGATAATAGATATAAAATATTTTGTAGACTTCTTTTTTTTTTTAGGGAAAACAAAGACACAAATTGCAAAGTGCCTGCTTTTAATCAATTTTCTTCCTATTGGGTGATAGGGTTTGTACAGATATAAATACAATATTTAACATAAATTCCCAAAGTGGGCAATACCACCCCTGGGGGTCACAGGAACAATAGGAGGTGAGGTAGTAGCCTCAGGTGCAGTTGGAGGGTATTGAATAAAAATAAGTGGGCAGTGGAAACATAAGGAAAGAAGAGAAGATAAGAAAATTTTGAAAATCTGTTTGTACATGTTTCATCTGTTCTGCAACAGAGTTAAAGTTGTACTGATTACATTATTTTCCAAATAAATACACAAGATGCAAGTTATAACCAATCAGTGGTCAAGTCCACCCACAGATCCTTTTTTTGGGGGGTGGGGTAATTATCTTTTTATTTTTATCTTTTAATACAAATTTATTTATTTTCAGTTTTCAATATTTATTTCCACAAGATTTTGAGTTGCAAATTTTCACCCCATCTCACCCCCCACACACCCCAAGATGGCATGCATTCTGAATATCCCTTCCCCTAGTCTGTCCTCTCTTGTATCTCTTCCCCCCTTCTCTTATCCCCTTCCCATTCTATTTTCCTGTAGGGCAGGACAGACTTCTGTACCCCATTTCCTGTATTTCTTATTTCCCGGTAGCATGTAAAAACATTTTTTTAAACATATGTTTTTTAAAACTTTAGGTTCCAATTCTTCTCCCTTCCTCCCTCCCCAACCACCCTCATTGAAAAGGCAAGCAACTCAATATAGGTTATACATGTGCAATTATGCAGAACACTTCCCTAGTAGACATGTTGTGAAAAACTAACTCTATTTCCCTTAATCCTATCCTGCCCTCACATTTATTCTATTCTTTCTTTTGACCCTGTCCCTCCTCAGAAGTATTTGCTTCTGATTACCTTCTTTCCCAATCTGCCCTCCTCTCTATCATCCCCCTGCTCTCTTGTCCCCTAGACTTTCAAGTACTATGTAAATAACCATTATATTAGTATAACTATCTTTCTTGTTCAGTGTCACATTTCTTCATTCTCCAACTTCCTGACACAAAGCAGAATTCTCTTCTTCCTTTTTCTCTCTTCTTTGTTTTTGCCTTGAAGTCCTTCTATTATTTTAAGGAATGTTTCATTGTCCTTAACTACTGCAAGAGTATAGAAGTCTGCCTCTGTCAACGTTTATCTTTTATGCTTGGAGAGAAAGCAGCCTATACTTTGAGTTCAGATATCAATTACTTGGCCAGGAAAGAAAGAAAAATTATATGCCCACAGCCGCCCATCACTCTCTACACTTGTTGAGAAGGAGATCCTTAGTCTTCAGTCCTTTATCATTCTTGCTGGTAGCTCCCATGGCAAAGGATTGTGTCAAACTGCTTATTGACCATGTGAGGTACTTTAATTATTGCAGTCTTCCCTTCTTTTCTCAAGAGATAAGATTAGCTTATTCAGCTTCCTTGAATTGGCAGTTAGAAGCTTCCTGCCAAAGTCCAAATGCAAATAGCACTTAAGCATAGTTGATTTGTTTGAGGGTTTTTTCTAGCTGAATGCAGTCACTTACTTCTTTGGTATGCACTTCTTCCTCCAGCCCTAGTCCCGTCCTCAGTAGAGAAAATCTTATCTCTCTGCTGTAGTCTTTGCATAAAGTTGCATTGTCTGGGTTTCATATTCTGTGCTCCACATACCTAGTTTTCATCTGGGAATGTATCCAGGCGCTGCCATTAAAAAGTTCACTTGTACACTCCATGTCTATCATTTGACAGTGCTTTTGAGCTAAGCTCAGATTTCCCACATTATCTTTACATCTGTTTATTCGAATTTGGAGTCTCAAAAATGTATTACTAGTGCTTTAATTAATGTTTTTGATGATTCATAGTAATTATATGGTGTGTTTTGCATCCTTTAATTATCCCCTGAATGGGTTTAATGATGTATTGTATAAGCTGATGATTTCTAATTGCAGTGCCAGGTGTGTTTGCATGTATGTGAAGATATGTATTTATAAATGAATAATACAGCAACTTGTTTTTATAATACCCCACATACTTTTTCTTGTGAAATGTTTCCTTGTTATACCTTTGCTAGTGGACTGCTCTAGTATTTCACTGAATTCCTTCTTTTTGAGGGGTCATGCTTGTGAGTCTCATTGGAAACTCATAAAAAGCCCACTCCTCAAACACAATGCCTTGGGGAGATAGAGTTCATACCTTCCATTTTGAAGTGATTGGAGGGCATCACCCTTGGAGAAAGGTTGTAAGCATAATATTGTTCTCTATAGACAATAAAAAAAACATCTACCAGCCAATGTTTCTGTAGGAAACAGAAGCTTCCATGGTAAAATTCATAAAGCCTGCATTTTGGGGGGTAAATTTAGATACTAACTTTTCCATATTGAAAGAATAATAACAATCTGATACTTCAGAACAGTATTTTACAGTATCTTCAATTATTTCAGCCCTTATAATTTGTTCTCAATGGTGGTTGTGATAAGGAAAACTGTCTCTGTCTGCTGTATGTGATCTGTCCTTTCTGTCAGCTTGGAAAATTTTGTTCTAATAAGATACATAGAGCCTCACTGTACCTAATAGCTTGCAGTGTTTACCAGGTACAGCTTATTATGGGATGGCAAATTGGCTTCATTCAACATGCTGTTTTTTTTTTTAATTATTGTAGAGCAATTAGCCTGTCAGATAAGAAGACTTCTGTCTCCAACCAAGAGATTTGGTTATACCCATAGCCATCACCTATTTATTTTTAAATTTTAAAAAAATTTTTTTGATATATATTTATTTAATTTTAGTTTTCAACATTTACTTCCACAAGATTTTGAGTTGCAAATTTTCACCCCATCTCCCCCCTTCCCCCACCCCAAGATGGCATGCATTCTGAATACCCCTTCCCCTAGTCTGCCTTCTCTTCTATCTCTGCCCCCCCCTTATCCCCTTCCCCTTCTATTTTCCTGTAGGGCAGGACACACTTTTGTACCCCATTTCCTATATTTCTTATTTCCCAGTAGCATGTGAAAATATTTTTTTTAAACATATGTTTTTAAAACTTTAGGTTCCAATTCTTCTCCCTTCCTCCCTCCCCATCCACCCTCATTGAAAAGGCAAGCAACTCAATAAAGGTTATACATGTGCAGTTATGCAAAATGCTTCCATAGTAGACATGTTGTGAAAAACTAACTCTATTTCCCTTAATCCTATCCTGTTCCCCCCATTTATTCTCTTCTTTCTTTTGACCCTGTCCCTCCTCAGAAGTATTTGCTTCTGATTGCCCCTTTCCCAATCTGCCCTTCTCTCTATCATCCCCCTGCTTTCTTGTCCCCTTCACCCCCTATTTTCCTATAGGGTAAGACAGATTTCCATACCCAATTGAATGTGTATGTTATTCCCTTCTCAAGCCAAATCCTATGAGAATAAGATTCACTCATTCCCTCTCACCTTCCTCCTTTTCCCCTCCACTATAGGAGCCTTTTCTTTTCTGGTTTTTTTTTTTTTGAGATAATTTACCCTATTCTACCTCTCCCTTTCTTCTTCTGCTAGTATAATCCTCTCTCATCCCTTAATTTTATTCTCCAGATATGACCCCTTAATCTTCAACTCACCCTGTGCCCTCTATCTATCTATCTATCTATCTATCTATCTATCTATCTATCTATCTATCTATCTATCTATCTATACATATCATTTTTTCCCCTCCAACTACCCTAATACTGACAAAGGTCTCATGAGTTATAAATATCATCTTTCCATGCAGGAATGTAAACAGTTCAACCTTAATAAGTCTCTTATGATTTCTCTTTCCTGTTTACCTCTTCATGTTCCACTTGAGTCTTGTATTTGAAAGTCAATTTTCTATTCAGCTCTGGTCTTTTCATCAAGAATGCTTGAAAGTCCTCTATTTCACTGAATGACCATTTTTTCCCCTGAAGGATTATACTCAGTTTTGCTGGGTAGGTGATTCTTGGTTGTAATCCTATCTCCTTTGCCCTCTGGAATATTATATTCCATGCCCTCCAGTCCTTTAATGTAGAAGCTGCTAAATCTTGTGTTATCCTGATTGTGTTTCCACAGTACTTGAATTGTTTCTTCTGGCAGCTTGTAATATTTTCTCCTTGACCTGGGAACTCTGGAATTTGGCTAAAATATTCCTAGGAGTTTTCCTTTGGGGATCTCTTTCAGGAGGAAATTGGTGGATTCTTTCAATTTCTATTTTGCCCTCTGGTTCTAATATATCAGGGCAGTTTTCCTTGATAATTTCTTGAAAGATGATGTCTAGGCTCTTTTTTGATCATGGCTTTCAGATAGTCCAATAATTTTTAAATTCTCTCTCCTGGATCTATTTTCCAGGTCAGTTGTTTTTCCAATGAGATATTTCACATTGTCTTCTATTTTTTCATTCTTTTGGATTTGTTTTACAGTGTCTTGATTTCTCATAAAGTCACTAGCTTCCAATTGCTCTATTCTAATTTTTAAGGAAGTATTTTCTTCAGTAATCTTTTGGACTTCCTTTTCCATTTGGCCAATTTTGCTTTTTAAGGCATTCTTCTCCTCATTGGCTTTTTGGACCTCTTTTGCCATTTGGGTTAGGCTATTTTTTAAGGTGTTACTTTGTTCAGTATTTTTTTGGGTCTCCTTTAGCAAGCTGTTGACTTGTTTTTCTTCATTTTCTTGTATCACTCTCATTTTTCTTCCCAGTTTTTCTTCTACTTCTCTTACTTGCTTCTCAAAATCCCTTTTGAGCTCTTCCAAGGCCTGGGACTGATTCATATTTTTCTTGGAGGCTTTGGATGTAGGAGCTTTGACTTTGTTGTCTTCTTCTGGTTGTATGTTTTGATCTTCTTTGTCACCAAAGTAAGATAATATAGTCTGACTCTTTTTGCGCTGCTTGCTCGTGATCCAGGGCAATTACTTGAGTTTTAAACTCTTTGTTAAGGTACGAATCTGCTTCCAATGTGGAGAATGTACTGTCCCAAGCTTCGGGGGTTTGTATAGCTGTTTTCAGAGATACTTGCAGGGACCTGTAAATTTTCAGTTCTTGCAAGGTAGTATGGTAAGGGGTGAGATGTTCAGTCCTTTCCTATCCTGTGCTCTGGTCTATTAGTGATCACAAGCACTCCTTTCTGTCCTGGAACTGTGAGGAAGGTTTCTTCTAAACAGCTACTACAAGCTCTACCACACCAATACTCCTCCTTGCCCCAGGACCAATGTCCAGAACTGTGACCCAGATGCAAGCACAGGCAAAGCAAGAGATTCCTGCCTCAGCACTGGCAAAGAGATCCCTGCAATCCCCTTCTGATCAGCCAATCAATTCCCCCTCAGTCTGTGGGCTGGAAGCTCAGGACACAGCCACCACCCTAGGGCCACACTCTACGCCCTGGAACTGGCTCTAAGATGTAGCTCGTCTCTCAGCACTGCAGAAACAGACTTTTCCCACTGACCTTCTAAGTCTTTGGCATTTGTGGATTGAGGAGTCTGGAAACTGCCACAGCTGAGTGCGATTCAGTCCTCTGAGGCCTGCTCCAGGTTTGCTGCAGCCTGTGCGCCCACGCCACACTGCACTCCGCTCCCACCCGCCACGATACACCTTCCTAATCAATCACCCAGGTTGTCTTGGGCTGGAAATTTGCTTCACTCTGTCTTTTTTTAGGTTCTGCTGCTTTAGAATTTGTTTAGAGCCATTTTTATAGGTATTTTGAGGGGTTTGGGGGAGAGCTGAAGCAAGTCACTGCTTTCACTCTGCCTCTGCCATCACCCATTTCTAAAGGAAGTCTTTGCAATGGTACATTTCTTAAGTATCATTTACCTCTTACTAAACCCTTACTTTATTTTTTCTGAGAAACTTGTAAAAGTTCAGCATTCTGTTTTAATTTAGCTGAAAATGACTCTTCCATAACCTACCATGGCAGTGAATTTCACAGGTCGACTGTCTACTGCAAAGAGTCAGTTCCTTTTATTCATTTTAAATTAACTGCCTTTCAGCTTCATCAGGTGTCTTCTTGTTTTCAGGAAAGCTACTCATGCTCCCAAGAAGCTGTGGATACTGACATTCACTGAGTTCTTAATTAGTTGCTAGACCCCAGTTAAGCTTTGTAATTTTTTGAAGCATTGGAATTTGTAGTTTCTGGTCATATTGAAGTCTGGCCAGGCCTTTAATTATTTTTCAGTCCCCTACATGGGACTCAGTTATTTCTTTCCCAAAATGAAGGGAAGAAATATTAACCATAATATGTACCATGTTTTCAGACAATGCCAAAATAAACACCTTCAGTGTCCTGAAATGTAGACATTTTCTGGGCATGGCATTTTAAGCAAGATTTTCAGAATTTAAAATTATGTTCTGTTACTTTTAGTTACGTATGGGGCCCTCAAGTGACCTACTTATGGTCATCTCAGACAAACCAACTGTGTTGCTAATCCATTCCTCTTCCAAGGTACATTAGACAACTTCTTTTCCCTTTGTTCAAGTGAATATGTAATCATATGAAGAAGTTTTGCAAAGGAAAGCATATATTTAGGTAATAATGGTGCAAATAAGACATTTGAGTTCCAGGCTGCTGATCTGGGAAAGGAGAACTATTTTACCTACCCCATGAGGTTGTTGTGAAGATAAAAATATGAAAAACTGCATTGTTATTGTTGTTGTTATCATTTTGCTTAAACTACCAGTAATTATTGGCAAGGCAACTACACAATTTTATCTTTCTTAGCCATTATATATGCATGTGTCACAATGAGTGGTTATTGCCACTGTCCATTTGTTATTGTCCTCTCTTTTCCTCTCCTTACTATGTGTGCCTTGAACTTTTCTCTTGTTCCATTTTTTTTTCTTCTGCTTTTGCTGGTCCTACCATCTCTTATTCTTCTGCCCTTTTTTCCTCTCTGCCATTTTATCCCCCCACTCTCTGAAAACATTGCTCCTCAGGAATCCATCTTCATCCAAGTTATTATCATTGGGTTCCCTGCTCCATCTTTTTGCCTTCCCCAGGTCAACCAAAACCAGCTCTATCTGCTGCTTCTCTACCTTTGTTTCTCTAGTCCTTATTACTGCATTATTGAGACAGTATGACAAATGAATTCAACAAATGTCCCTTAAACATCAACTATGTGCGTTTTGAAAATGTTTGCTGCTATTGCTTCCTTCCTTATGTCCTTACAGACAAAGATGCAGACTTGGAGTTTGCCTTTTGGTCTTCAGCATTTTAGGCTTGGTGTATTTATATGGACCACCATGATATAACAAGCCTAAAGATATTTGAAAATACTAATGCATTATATGTGTCCAGTCCTTTCTATCCAAGAATTAAATCTCTCAAATCTTTTAGGGATATTGTACTAGTTGTTTCTTAACTGGCCTTAATCACTGAATGGGTGTTGCCTCAGTCAAACTGAGACCTGTTAAAGACCTTACCTTGAGAAGACCAAGGTCCCCCACTGAGTCCTGGGCCATCTCCAGTTGTCCTGATCTGTATTTGGACACTGGAGGATGGCTGCAGAAGAAAAAGTGAGGCTGGTGGCTTTGCACAGCCCTCCCTCACTTAAGTCCAATTCACTTGCCTGTCACAGCATCATCTCTCTGATGTCATGATCCTCTTAGAGAATGAATGATAGACAACAACAACCCAAATGCCAGGGCCTTTGGAGTTAGTAAATTCTGACTGCTGGCCTCAAAGACAATATTGGTTTATTGTTGGCAATGGCTACCTGCCCCACGGTTTTGGATAATGAGTTTGTGTTGAATAAATTAATTGTTTAAATAAATACCAATCCCAAACTTAGGGGGGGCATTCTAGAGTTTTCATATATAGAACTTCTATTTTGGACATTCTTTATCATTTTGGGGGGCTTAAAAATAATAGTAGTACCATGCAGTACTATTATATATGTTATATATATATATATATATATATATATGTGTGTGTGTGTGTGTGTGTGTGTGTGATATGTATATATATATATATATATATATATATATATATATATATATATGTACATATATGCGTATGTAACTGCACTTTATGCTTATTATTTTAACAGCCCTTTAGTCCTTTGGTCCTCATGGAAATCCCATGGGAAGCATTATCATGTAGTGAGGAAAAGACTCAGACTTGGAATCAGAGACCAGGGTCACTGCTCTGGCTCTATCCCTTATGACTTTGAGCAAGCCCTTCATCTCTCCAGGCCTGGGTATTCATCTGCAAAATAAGGCTGATCATATTTATATCATCTACCTCACAGAATCATGATGAAGAAAGAATTTTGCAAATTGTATAGTTCTAGAGGAATGTAAGCTCCTATTATTTATTGAGCAGAAATGATGACCCCCATTTTACAGATGAGGAAGCCAACACTGAAAGGCCCAATGAGTTGTTTATGCCATACTACTAGTAATCAATCAATACATTATACATTAAATGCCTACTATGTGCCTGATACTGTCCTAAATGCTGGGTATACGAAAAGACCAAAAGACAGTCCCAATCCCTGCCCTCAAGGAGGTTGTAATCTAATGGGGGAGACAACATGCAAACAAATACATACAAAGCAAGCTATATACAGGATAAGTAGGAAGTAATTAACAAAGGAAAGGCAGTAAAATTAAGAGGTGTTGGGGAAGGCTTCTTGTAGAACATGGGATTTCATCTGAGACTTGAAGGAAGCCAGGGAAGTCAGTAGGTGGAGCAAAGGAGGAATAGCATTCTAGGCATGGGAAACAGCCAGGGAGAATGCCCAGAACCTGGAGATGGAGTGTCTTCTTGATGGAACAGCCAGGAGGCCAGTGTCACTGAATCAAAGAGTACATGCTAGAGAGTAAGGTACAAGAATGGAAAGGTAGGAGGGAGATTAGTTTATGATAAAGGCCAAACAGAGCATTCTGCTTTTTATGCAGGAGATGATAGGGATATTGTATTGAGTAGGGAGGTGATATAGTTGGACTTAAAGTTTAAGAAAATCGTTTTAATGGACTAATGGAGGATGGTTTGGAGTGGACAGAGACTTGAGGCAGGCCAACCTACCAGCAGACTGTTGTAGTAGTCCAAATATAAGGTGATTAGGGCCTGTACTCAAAGTGATGGCAATGTCAGAGGAGAGAAGGGGGTGTATATGAAAGATTTTGCAACAGTGAAATCAACAGGCCGTGGAAATAGATTGGATGTGGGGAATGAGGAGTCCAGAATAACTCCTAGGCTGCATGTCTGAGGGACTAGGAGGATGGTGCTGCCCTCTACATAATAAGGAAGGTCAGAGTAAAGAGAGGATGTAGGGGGAAAGACAAGTTCCATTTTGGACATGTTAATTTTAAGATGTCAGCCAGACATTGAGTTTAAGATGTGTGAAAGGCAGTTAGATATGTGAGATTGAAGGTCAGCAAAAAGTTTAGGTCAGGCTAAGTAGATTTGAGAATCATCAGCATAGAGATAGTGATTAAATCCATGGGAGCTGATGAGATCACCAAGAAAAGTAAGTGGCATAGACTGAACTGTTAACCCACACTTGGTCCATTGCACCAACACAGGAATTGGTATCTCTTAGAAGGAACTAACATAATTCTGATAATATCTTGAAAAAAACCTCAAAATATCTCTTAGTTTCTGAAGTTCTTTCACTTAATCCCTTTAGAAGGTCATCCTGTTTTTGTCCCCTGAGAGAGATAAATATGGTTTGCTTTCTGTGTCATGGAAGAAGTCAATTAGCTCTAACTGCCTATTTTAAAACATCTTCTGCCTGCTACCTAATATGGTTGCCTTTTCAGAAACTACAAGCGTTATTCAAAAGAACATTATGTCTTGATTCAGTTAATTGCTGTTCTTTGTTCATGAAAACAAAAAAGATGGTCAGAGATTCAGCCCTCTCTCAGAAAACGATTTTTTCTAACATTTCATAAGTCAGAACTGATGAATCTCATTGTCATACATAAAGTACAACTACTATGTGTATGTCTCTGTGTGTGTGTGTGTTTTTTTTAACTGTAATACTATACACTGAGGGATCTTTAGTGAAGCCCTATAAAATTGATAGTGTTAGTCTTAAGTTATAAAAGTGCTAGTTTCAGGGGAAGAAGAAAAATGTTTTGTGGCATCAAAAAAAAAACCTACTCAGATTATAAGCAAAGTGAATTCTAATAGATTTCTAAAAGGGCTGTTCATCTATAGTAACTACATGAAGTTTTCATTAAGCAATCAGATCAAACTTTGACCTTTCCTTTGCAAAATAGCCTGACTTCATCAGTTCTTTATTTTTGGAAATTAGTTTTGAAAATAATGCTTATGGGTCGTATGGTTTTCAATCTTAAAAATAATGAGATTTGTATGTGTTTTCCTACCTGTGAAAATTATATAATTTCTTATATTTTAAATTCATGACCTCATACATACCCTTTATTTTATTTGGATTGAGTAGCCACATGCGTGCACGCACACACACACACACACACACACACACACACACACACACACACACACAGAGTTTGTATTTGCCTTTGAGGAAATTTTTAATTCTGCCTAATGAATTCCCTATTTATCTCTCTATTTCTTTTCTCTTTCAATTTCCTCCTTTATATCTCCCTGTACCAATGAGTACTAGATCTTCATGTAATGAGATCTGGTCTAGGCTTCCTTTGGATTGTCTGCCCTTTTTCATATTTTGCTCTACCCAACATTGGTCTTGGTAATCAGTTGCATCTGGAGGGTTCTTTACAGCATCAGACTAAATTTCCTTGAGCCAGTCTCATGATTTGTCCTCAGATGTCTCAGTCACTTTTTCTTCAAGCTCCAACTTCAGCTTTTCTTCTCTTTTTCTGTAGTTTTGTGGGGCTGTGGTTTGGAAAGCATAGTTTTTTAGGGTATATGTCTAAGGGAAATTGATTATGCCTTAGCTCCAGAAGCTGTTGCTAATCAGATATGGAATTTATTTTGTATGCATTTTGTCTGTAAATACACACACACACACACACACACACACACATAATAAAATATAGCCTCCTCTAGGACAAGTACTATTTGGTTTTTGTCTTTATGAATCTAGCACCTAGAATAGTTCTTGGCTTATAAGAGGTGCTTAATAAATGCAGGTTGGTTGCTTGATTTATTGAATGATTGTTGAATGAAACTGGGAGGAAATAATAAGTCACTAGTAAGCAATTGAGAAAAACAGTGAGAAAGGAAGGAACTGGAAAAGAGTGTGAAGAGAACTATGGAACTCTAGAGATAGTATAAAGTTGTCGTTTTAGTAAACATAGAGAAGACTTAGGCAGAAGAAAGATGTGGGAACACTGAAATCTAGTCAAATGAAGAGGGATCCTTACAAAAGTGCATGTGGAAACCCCATGGTTAGAAGAGAGAGATTTTTATACTCTGTTATGTTGGAAAGGTAGATGCAAATTTTGAGCAGATCCCTCCTACTGAAGGTTAATGATTGAGCAACATAAGTAAATCCTTCAACCTTCCCCCATGGGGCTAACCCCAGGCCCTAGGCCACTTCCGCAAAGCAGCATTCCTATGAATGGAATTAAAAACGATGGCTTAGGCCTAGGAGGTGCCACTTTACTGCATGTACATTTCTAGGTCAGTGAACGGGTTAATTGCATGCATTCATCTTGTAATGCAGAGATCCAGTGTTTAAACTGAGCCTTTCTTACACTATTAAATCCATCAAGAAATCCTTTGGTTACTTTTGTTGTTGCTGTTGTTGTTGTTTTCAACTGTGTAAGGGTATTAACATTTTATAAGCCAACAGAATACAGGTGTCATTCCTGGGTGGAAGTCAGGGTAAGTGCTTATTTTCTAAGCTCCAAACTATAAATGTGTGTGGTGAAGATGCAGGAGATTCAAGTTTTTCAAAGCTCTATATATTGCTTCCCCCCCCCCCCATCTAGCTATTGCTAACGTGGGGACTCTCTGGTCCATGGCTGGAGGATTATGGTGGAGTCAGAGTCAATTGAAAATTGTCTCATCCCTTCTCACCTAAGCTTTTCCCCCTCCCGCCTCACTCCATTAAGTTATCCTATCACCTGATGTACCCTAGTACATCTGACCCAGCCCTGATTGAAACACAAATATAGCTTTGTGGTAATAGCCTACATCATATAGCAGTAGTCTCATTTTGAACGTGAGAATTCAAAGTTGGGTAGAAATTGAAGTCACTATTGAAAATTAATACATAATACATCTTCCCAAAGCTCTTTGGTAGAGAACAAATATAATCACATTTCACTGTATCTTTGGGGTAGTCTTGTTTTTTCCTCTTTTACTTTTTAGACAGCTAGTCAGAAAACATTTTAAAATAAATGATTTGGGTGATAACCCCACACAGAACATAACTCTTCTCTGTGACTCATCAGTACCCCAGAAAAGGTACATCTGTAGTAGCATGCTTGAAATTTGGAATTAAAGATGTTATCTTTATCCTCCTAATGCACAACATGTTAAGTTTTCCCATTTTTAACTAACATACTAAAAAAAAAAGTGTAATGTTTTCCAGCATGCTGGAAACTCTGCAATCTAGCTAGACTCAGAGTATCGGATTTTAGCTCCCTGATGATAGTAATGAATTGAGTTGAATGTGGAAATTGAGGGACATCTAAGTAAAGCTATTTGTCACCTCGGCACTGGTTAGACTGTTTATAGGACTGGAGAATCCATCATGTTTGGCAGTCAATTCCAAAGATGCTTCCAGATTATTTGCTTTATCACCAGAAGATTTCTGTCTCAACAGTATATTACTGTAATATCCTTGACTACCAAGGCTTATGATGTGGTGAGTTATCAGCATCTCATAAGAAATGATGATGATGATGATGATGATATAACATTTATGAACAACATTGAGTAGAGTAGGCAGATGCTGTGTCTTTCCTATTAGATTATAACCTTCTAGAGGGTAGTGATTTTATTTTTTTAATCTTTTTATCTCTTATGCTTAGCATAGTACCCTGGGCATAGTAGCCCTTAAGTAAAGGATTTTTTTTTTGGTATTGAATTGAAATTCAGATCAAACTAACTTTATTTCCTTTTTTGGGCAAATTAATAGATGGGCAAATCAGGAGAATACTAGAGATAAAATATAGCTTAACTTTACCAAGGTGTTGACAAATTGCACTTGGGGGGAGAATGAGACATGTTACTTGAATTGTTTCAATTTCATGACTTCCTTTTTTTTGGGGGGGGCCTAAGCAATGGGGTTAAGTGACTTGCCCAGGGTCACATAGCTAGTGTCAAGCATCTGAGGCCGGCTTTGAACTCGGGTCCTTCTGACTCCAGGGCTGGTGCTCTATCCACTGTGTCACCTAGCTGCCCCTCATGACATCCTTATGGACAAGATGGAGAGATGGCTGGACAGTTAGGTAGATGCAGCACTGGTGGAATAACTGGAAAGAACATTGATGTTATTTTGGCAGGAAGGATCTACTGCCTTCCCATGAGCTGTGCCCTCTTCAACATTTTTTAATGACAAATGAAGACATATCACATGTTGATCATACAATGGCACAGAGGTGGGAAGGCTAGGAAATATATTGGATAACAAAATAAAGATATTAGAGATCTGAACAGGGTAAGAAAATGAGCTGTCCTTGTTCTCTGAACGTTACGTAGATTTGTTCTGTGAAGTTTGGATTCAGTCAAAGGGCTACACTTGAGGACTAGAGGGCCACATGTGGCCTCAAAGCCACAGATTCCTCACCCCTGAGCTAGAATGTATGGCTGAATAATAAAAATCATCTAATAATGGGGATAAATGTAAAATTTTTCACTCTGGTACAAAAAAGCAACTTTACAAATAGAGGATGGGGGAAGTTATAGTCATCTACCTATTTATGTGCAAAAACCAATTTTAATGTTTTTAAAAGACTTTTATAGTTTTAAAGGATTTTAGGGTTTGTATAGGTCAACAGTGTGAAAACGGCTAATGTCTCTGTGTTGCATTTAAAGAGGATTAAGATACAAAATCGAGCCAGTCCTTATCCCATTGTACTTTGCTCCAGACAGACCATGTCTGGAATAATATGTTCAGTTTGGACTGCACATTCTAAGACAGAATTAGACAAACTGGTGTGTATCTTCAGTAAAGAGTGACCAAATTTAGGGAAAGGAATATGAAGATGAAGTTCAATCAATCAATAATCAATAAACATTTATTAACCTCCTAATATTTGCCAGGCATTGTGTTAAGTACTAGAACTAGATAAAAGGAACTAAGATTATGTAACCTGGAGAAAAGAAGCCATAGAAGAGAGCTGGGAACTGTCTTTGAGTACTTGGAGGTAGGATATGGGTTAGTGTAGATTAGCCTTCTTTTGCTTGGTCTGGAAGGTGAACACCAGGACCAGTATGTAGAAGTTGCAGAGAGGCACATTCATGCATAAATGTAAGAAATAAACTTTCTCGCAGAGCAATCTGAAGGAGTACTTCATTGAGGAGCTGAAGGACCACTTGTTGAGGATGCTGTTGGATAATTATGTATTAGATCGCATGGCCTTTGAGGTCTCTTTTAGCTCCTATGTTCTGAGATTCTATAATACTTATGCCCTTTATCTCATTCCTTTCCAGCACCCACAAGAGCTCATCTCATCAATTATCCCCTCTTCCACTTCTTAAATCTTTCCCTATTTACTTGCTCCTTCAACACCCCTTTAAACACTCTCATGTCTCTTCTAGCCCAAAAGTTCCCCATGTTCAGTTGACCCTGCTTTGCCCTCAATCATCCTTTATTTTTCTTGACTTTCAGTGCCAGACATCTAGAAAGAAAAGTCTGCATATTCCCTTTCCACTTTCTCGCCACCCACCATTTTTCAACCCCTTATAATGTGGTTTCTATTTCTTCTGTACATCTCCAGTCTCCTGAAACTACTCTCCAATAGATTACAAATGCTCTTTTCAATGATAAATTTGATGGCCTTTTCTCCGTTTCCATCCTCTGCAGCCTTTTTTTTTTTTGTTCCTATAATCCACAACCTCTTTGTAGCTTTGAACACAAGTGACCAGATGCTATCTTCCCCTGCATACCCTTCTCCTTTGACTTCACTCCTCTCCCTATCTGACTGTTCCTTTTTGGCCTTCTTTGCTGAAGCATCATTCATCCATCTGCCCATAAGCAGCAGTGGATACTCAACTCTTTCTACACCTGCTTGGTATTCCAACTGTTTCCATGGGTTCAATTACCACTTCTACTTAAATGGTTCCAAATTCTACATATTCCATGTGAATTTCTCCTGAACTTCAGCCCCATACCTCAACTTCCTCCTGAATCTCTCCATGTGATTGATTACCCCATAGGCATTTTAAACTCAAGATGTCTAAACCTGAACTTATCCATTTCTCCTCCAATCCCTACTTCCACCATCTTTTCTGTTTATGTTGAATATTCCACCATCCTCCCAGTTACCTAGGTGTGTAACCATAGAGTAGTCCCTGATTGTTTCTTCTCCCTCATCCCTCACATTCAATCATTTGCTGAATCATGTTGGTTCTATCTCCACAACTTCTCTTGCACCTGTTCCCTTCCCTTTGGCCATTCAGCTACCACCCTAAGTTCAGACATTTATCATTTCTCACCTGAATGATCATACCAGCCTCCTAATTTATCTGCCTGCCTCTGTTCTTTCTCTCTACCCCACATTTTCTGCACAGCTGCTGAAATCATCTTCCTAAACCACAGGTCTATGTCACTTCCCTGCTCCAAACCTTTAATGGTTCCCATTGTATCTAGGACTGAATAGCCATTTCTCAACCTGACATTTAAGGTCCTGTAGAATTCAGCTCCTATTTACCTTTTCTGCCTTATCTTGTATTTGTATTTCTCCCCACCATATAATATACACTACGGTGAAACTGGGCTACTAGATGTTCCTTGAACTCACTATGCCATCCACTGTCTCTGTGTATTTGAACTTGCTGTCTTCCAATCTAGAAAGCCTTCTCTCCTCATCTCGTCTTTGCTTTTGGGACTCTTTATCTCCTTTAGTGTTCATTCCTGGTACTTTTTCCAACATGAACCCTTTACTGATTTCCCTGGTTTTTTTTTTTTTTCTCACTCCTCCAATTACCTTGTGTTATACTTATTTATATACACCTTGACACTCCAATGCCATATACACAACAGGTATTTAATAAATTCCTACTGAATTGAGTTTCATTGAATTGAAATGAATCCTTTCCATCCTGAATATCTTTGATTCTCTGAAAAGGACATTGAATTTGACAATAAGGATGTCACTGGTGACCTCCAGGAAAGCAGTTGCAGGAATGAAGGATTAGATTTCTTTTTCTGTAAGTCCACAAGCAGAACCATAGCCAAAAGTAGAAAATTATAAGTAATCAATTCTCAGTTCATAGAATTAATATGAGGCAAATATTTCTATTCATTAGAGATGTGTCAAAATGGAATTAGGCCTCTGTGGTGGTAAACGTGCCCATTAATGGAAGATAGCAGCTTGATGATCACCTGCAATGTGGGTTTCAGTGGGGGTTCCCCCATAGCTTGGACTAGTTGGACTCTATGATCCTTTGCAGGTCTCAAATGTATGGTTCTCTGATTTTATTTTTCAGTGCAATTAGGAACAGAATGGGGTCAGAGTTAATCAGAGTTCTCTGCCCTAAGCACATAGTTTGTTGTCTGACAGATGTTGACTATGGTTTAGTTTTGTACTTTGTGGCACTCTTGCCAGTGAGAAAGAGTGAATCCTTTGCCTGAATTCTCACAGTTTTCATTAACACTAACTCCATTAACAAAAAGATTTGTGATTCCAAGTTTTAAACTACTTACAATCCTATATGGTGCTTTAATTGATGATGCCGATCGATAGCACCTGGGCATGTGAATTCATATCCTGAAGGCTCTTGATTTATTTTAAAACTGTAATAAATCCTGGAGACACAAAAAACTCTGCAATAATCAACTTTCTTTGAATTATTATGGAACAAATAACTACTGGCAGGTAAATTATTCAGAAGAAATTAAGTGGTACCAGAGAATTTAAAAAGACCTTTGGTTTTCCTTGCTGTAAATTTGCAAAAGAAATGCAACTGAGGAATTGAAAACAAAATGTGAATACTAATACATTATTTACCCTTGTGCTACCAGGGAAAACTCACTCTTTGTATTTCCATGCATGTACCCCTCACTACCATTAGAGCTCCAATCAGGGGGAAAATTATTCCTCACCATGTATGGAGAAAACACTTTAATTGGCATCAGGGAAAATATTCAAAAATTAAGTTGCTTTTGCTTTGCACTGTATATGATTATTCAGTGACTTAATATTAGTCTGTGTGTGTTTTCCCGCTGCCACCCTCTTCTCTCCTCCTCCCCCTCCCTGGCCCCATACACTAAACTATAGTATTTATGGACATAGTGTGCATATTTCAGTCCTTTAACAGAGCCATGATTTCCTTGGTGCAGTTGCTCCCTCTGGCCAAGCAGATTGCAACCCTTCCAGGCCTTAGGAGACATTCATGGGAAGTTGCTGGGGCCCGAAATATCACTACTTGGGCTTCGAAGAACCCAAAGGTTTTTTCAACAGCCTAGTGAGGAGGCATCAGATAAGGACCTGATGTGATTTATCCCACCTACTTCTAACCAAGTCTCTTGTCAGTGTTCCAGTCTTTAGACCTCTCCTCTATTTTTTTTTTGTCTTAGACTCTATTACCTGAGAGCCCTGCTGTCTTAAGTGATGGTTCACTAATTTACTTAAATAAATGTGGCCAAACTCTGGAAGCAGTACCTCCAGAGCTTATGAGGTAGGTATGTCTGAAGCTTTCAGCATCTTTGAATCTCATCACCTAGCTGACTCAATGCTTACTTTGCCTAGTAGAGGGTCACACCTGTCTCCATGTAAGGAGCTGATATAAGGTTCAGCCAGATGTTTTGGGCTACTCTCTCCTAAGTACTCCTTCCTTACTCTACTACAGCACTTCTTAAACTGTGGGTGGTGACACAGTTTAAGAAGTGCTGAAGGGGTCGTGAGTGGAAAAGGTTCAAGAAGCCTCATCTACTACATAGCCCTTTTGCATCTCAAGTTTGAATCAAAGACTCACCCTGTCTAGCCCCTTCATTTACAGAGGAGGAAACTGAGGCCCAGAGAGGGGAAGTGACTTGCCCAAGGTTGCTAATAGGATTGAGATCTAGAAATGAAAGGGACGTCAGAGGCCATGCAGTCCAGCTTCCCTCATTTCACACATGTGGGAGCTGAAGCCCAGAGAGATTAAGGTCACAAAGCTTATACGTGGCAGAGCTGGGTTCGGGGTCCAATTCTTCTGACTCCCAGTCCAGAACTCTTTCCACCAACCACAATGACATGTCTTAGGTGTCTGCTCCTGTTTTGCTCACATACTCCTCAAGAAATGCCTGAAAAGGAATGTTAGCTTCTAAGCCCCTAGCTCCAGGATCTCCTGGCCAATGGCTTAATGTAGCAGCTGAAGCCAGATGGTTCCTTCAGCCCCATCACCATCCCCTAAAGGAATGTGGCTCTATCCAAAGCTGAGCAACTGAATGGTTGCTGGAGAAAATTCCTGACCAAGATGCTGTAGGATGTGTCATTTTCCTGGCTGATCTTTTCCAGGGTGATCAAGAGGCTTTCATTTAGTGAATACATTTGCTCACTCAGTTTTGGAGAGTCGCCCTTCATTTATTCTTTCCCTTTGGAAGTACTTTCGAGTGCAAATTACTGCTATCAGAAGCCTTGAACTGAGAGGCTATTATTCTCCTTGCTCAGATTAAATTAATTTTGAACAGTTTAATGCAGCATGTCCAAGCTGCAAGTCCAAGTGGTGTCAAATCTCTTTCTCTGCTTTTTTAAGCTGCACCTTCAAGGGCAGTGTGATTCATGGGGAATGTGTTCTTCTAATGTCTTTTGCTAAGCGTTATTATTTTCTTTCATTTGCAAGTCATGAGGCTACAAATGTTAACCATTCTCCTCCTAAAATTGTATAAAGAATGCATGATTTAAAGCGGCTGATTTTCCAAAAGGGAGCTTATTACATTTACTTGCTTTACAAATGAAATAAAGAAAAAATACTCTAGATCAAAGCGAGAAGTTTAATGAAACATTAGAAAGAGAACGGCTTGGAGGAGTACTGCAACATCCTCAGTGTTGTGTTAAAAAGGAATTATCTTATGTAATAAAATAAAGGGGTTTTAATGATTGGCTATATAATTCTGTTTGTGTTTTTGCAGAGTTGCAGAAAAAAATCCAAAAAAGGCGTAAATCTACTTATCTTTTTTCCTCCAGCTGAGGCAATCTACTGTCTCTCCAGTATTCATTCTATCTAAAATGTCACTGAAATGTAGTAATGAAGTTTTCTCTGTTATTGTGGAAGAAACAGTCAGAAGAATGCCAATCGATTAATGACAATGGAAGATGTGTTTCAAGCAGTTACAGACTTCAAAAACCTAACAGCCTTGTGTCTTTGTAAAATGCTTGAAGTGTGCAGGGTAGGGCAGTCTCTTCTACAGTTGTAATCACCCATCCTAGCAACTAAGTAAATTAATGTTTTTAAAGGTCTCCTAGGAAGATTGATTAACATATCAGATTATGATTTTCAAGGTGAGGGGGTGAGGATGGCATATGAGCTGTCCTTTTAAAAGTTAAATAAACAAATTGCCTTTGACATACTACAGGACTTCTTGAAAAAAAAAAGTTTAATAGAAGAAACAGTGCACGAACTTATTCTAGTTCATAAATATGTAATTCTCGTGGGACATCAGGACTATCCACGTAGCCACTCTGTAAGACTCCTCTCCCATTCTTAACTACATCTGACACCTTTGTTTTATTCTCCATTATACACAAGGTTATACAGCCCCTGAAAACATACCTGGACATCAATGTGTAGTCCCACTCACCACGCTTCAAGAAAACGGCATTGGCAAGGGCCCTGGAAATGGCAACTAACTAAAATTTATCTGGAGTTCTGTCTGAGCTAAAAAGATTAAGATTTTCTTCATTGGGAAATATAAGACTAAAACCATAGTCTTCACACCGGTGAGAGTGGTAGAAAAAACACAGGCCTGGTCACTTAGTTCTTAAATATTAATGTAATGGGAGACTTAACAATGAAGACCCAGTCCTGGGAGCATAGACACTTGATAAGCCTTCTTCTGCAAGTACGTGATCTTATGGATTGGAGGAATCTGTCTTTACTCTTGCGAACATGTGTAGGTATTGTGCAATTGTTTCCTTTCTGTATGCTATGTGGTTAAGAAAAGGCCTTCTGCTTGGCTGCTGACCCATAACTAAGAGTGCCTATGAAAGGCCCCAATGGAGAAAATTGCTGGCTGTGAGTTATAAGAATGACTCTGACCTCCAGAGGACTGGGCAGGGGTGAGACTGACTTTCTCCCCACTAGGCCAGCCTGTGAGCATATATTTTCTTATGCAAGCCCGTCTCTTGGATAGGGCCACTCTCTCCTAGGACATCATCTCTCTCTAACACTATTTTTTAGTGATCTCATCGGATCCTATGGATTAGTGTTACCTCTACTAAGTTGACTCCTAAATGTGCATATATACCCGTTAATTTCTCTCATAGATTATACGATCATAATGTAGTGCTGGAAGGGATTCTAAATGACCTCAGTCCAACCTTTCATTTTACAGATGAGGAAACTGAGGCATAGAGCAGCTTGCACAAAGTCACATGCCTTGTGTCTGAGATGGGATTTAATCTAAGTATTCCTTTCTTCAAGCCTAGTTCCCTATCTACTATGTAGTATCAAACTCAAGTAGAAACTTTAGGCTACATATTGACTTAGAAGACCACAAATTAACATTGTCTATGCTTTAATGTATTTTTGTTTATTTTATTAACAATTTCCCAGTTATATTTTAATGTGCTTCAGTCTTTCCCTGCATTTCACTCTACAGGTCACCTTGCTTTCCTCATCTCTTGAGTTCTTCTCCTGCATCTCCACCTGCCTGCTTGGCCCCATTGCCTACTTGTCTATGGGCATCTCACATTCGCTATGTCCAAAAATGATCTTCTTATCTTTCTCCCTAAAACCACCCCGTTTGCTAACCTCCTCTTTTCTTACAGCCAACCCAAGAGTCGTACTTGCCTCTTCACTCTCCCCCACACCTTGAATTTATCATTTCCCAACTCTTATTTGGGCTCCATACTTTTCCCTTTAAATATTATTCAATCTCCTGCCTCTGTGCTTTTATAAAGGCTTCCACCCCCACCATGGCCTGGAATGCTCTCCCTCCTTTACTCTGCTTCTTGAAACCTTCAAGTACCACCTCTTTCAGGAAGCTTTCCATCATTCATTTAGGTGTTAGTGCCCTTTTCCCTAAAATCACTGTGGATCCATTTTGTATCTATCTTGAATTTGCTGATCTGTAAACATGTAACACACGCCTTGTTGAATGCAAGCTTCTTGAGGACAAGGACTTTTTCACTTGTACATTTGTATCGCCAACACTTAGCACAATGCTGGGTGTGTAGCAGGCACTTGACTGAACCACCAGAGTCAGTATGATTTGGCAGCTAAAAGGTTAATGCCATGTGATGTCATATCAAGATACACCTGGTGTCCAGCACTAGCCCGCGTATAGTTGTGCTGCACTCTGCCTTACTTACCACATTTGCTTTGGTTCTAGGTGCCATGCTATGAGGATTTTCAGAAGTTTGAGAGTATAAAGTAGACAGTGAAGGGCCTGGGGTTATTGCCAAAGGAGGATTTATTAAAGGAATTGAGGGTATCTATAATGGAGAAGAAAAGACTTAGGGAGGTATGATAGCTGTGTTCAAGTATATGAGGGGCTGGCATGTGGCAAAGGGATTAGCCTGGTCCCAGAGGGCCCAACTAAGAGCCGTGGGTGAAAACATCCAAGAAATACATTTAGAATTAAGGAAAACCTTCCTGATGATTGGAGCCTGCTCACAGTTTCGTGGGCCACCTCTCTCGCTGAATGTCTTCAAGCAAAGGAAGCATGAACACTTTTCAGGGTTTTTTTTTTCATTGTTCAGTTCCAGGTTGAGCTAAATGGTCTCTCAGATCCCTTCCCACCCTTTGATGCTGTGATACAGATGTCAGACCATACTTTGTCATTGATCACATTGAAACATGTTTGTTCTTCCTTTACCCCACCACTATCCTATAAGTTACTTAAGAGCAGGACCTGTGTCTTGACTAGCTTTGCATCTCTAGCATCAAATGAAATGCCTGGGACATCATGAGCATATGAGAATAAGTGGTGTTTCTTGAACTGAATGGATTTAAGGAGAAAGAAGCTGAGAATGCAAATAGCTTCAACAGGGCTCTGGTAATTACATAGATGCCAAGAGCCTAATGGATTGTTTAAAGAAAATTCGTGGAGATTTTGGCCCTTACCCTAGTCACTCAGTCGGTAGGGAGCCCCTGGAGTTTATCGAGTAGGGGACTTGCACTTTAGGAAAATCATTTTGGTGACTGAATGAAGTATGGATTGGAGTGGGGGAAAATTTGAGGTAGTCAGACTCAGCAACAAACTACAAAAGTAGTCCAGACATGAGGCGATGAGAGCCTGAGGGCACGGTAAGATGGTGGTGCTCTTGACAGTAATAGGGCAATTAAGAAGAAGGAGGATTTAGGAGGAAAGATGACAAGTTCCATCTTGAACATTTTGAGTTTCAGCTGTCTACTGGACACCAGTTTGAGATGCCTAAAAAAAAAAAGCTAGTATTTCCCTAGAACGTTATGTATTACAGAGTGTTTCACATACACGTGATCCTTCAACAGCCTTGTGAGATAGGTTTTGCAACTACTATGAGCTCCACTTTATAAATATAAATATTCAGGCCCAGAGAGCTTGAGACCTACCAAGTTCACACAACTATTAAAGGGCACCATTAGGACTTAAATCCAAATCTTTTGCTTCCAAGTCCAGTTTCCTTCTCCAAGTGCCTCTCAACCATTGGGGCAGATGTCAAGGAAGTCATCTCATCCTGACCATACAGTACAGCTGTTGGCTCCTCTGTGTGAGAGCAGACACTGAGCTGGACATACTATAGGTCTGAACCACTGCAGCGAGACCTCGTCATTCTTCTTATCATCAACTATTTGGCTCGCCATAAAAGATAGTATCACTCTTTGCTTCAACAGGTATAGAAATGCACACTGATGGCTAAATGCCCTTTAGTCTGAGGCTGTTGTGAGGAAGATATGTCCACAGTGATTCATTTATTCAGTTCCATTATATGACAGACATTTACTAAACACCCGCTTCCTGTGGAGCCCTATGCTCCAGGCGGAAGGTACTACAAAGGTCACATAAGCTGCACAATAAAATACAATGTGAGTTCAGAAGATGCCTTGTTCTCTCAAAGAAAAGACTTCATGTTTCTGTGAAATACTTCACACTTCATGTCGTAGGTGTACATTCTAGGTGAAACTGAGATAAAGGAAAACCTAGTTTAATATGCTAAGAGAGTGAGCCATTTAAAGTTGAAGCATTTTGTAAAAGGAAGAATGACTATAAAATGAGTAATCATCCCCTTTACCACTCCCACACCCATTTATCTTTTTTTCTAAACTTGGGTTTGCATTTATTGAAATTGCTTAAAATTGAAGCATATGTACATATTCTCATCTATAATGAGTTGAAATTCATTTCTACAAGTGATTTATTAGCCATGATTATTTGGAAAACTTCATCAGTTTTCTGATAGTCTTTGTAGGTAAACATTGCAGATACAGGGAGAATGAGAAGGCTCAGGCAAAACATCATGCTCACCACCCTCTGTCCCCTGGGAAGATAAATCAGCTGTTTCATGAGATAAACAGGAAACTCTGGACCTGTCAAAATAAAGTCAACACAATGACTCTTGCTAAAATACATTTTTATGTCTTCTGTTTTTCTGTTACCTACATCTCTTAGTGTATTCCCCTCAGGCCATGCATTATAATAAAAAAAAAATTAAAAGGGGGGAGGGAAACTTCAACAAAACCATCCAACATGTCATAAAATGATAATGCTACATGCAGGGTTCTATGCCTCTAACCCCCAACTCAGCAAAGAAGTACACAGATGTGCCTTCTCATAGTTCCTCTTTGGTCATTACACTTTTAAAACTTTTCAGTTTTGATTGTTCTGTTGTTCTTTCCAATCAATCAGTCACCATGCATGCATTTATTGAGCTCCAAGTTGCTAGGCACTGTGCCAAGAGCCTTAGATACAAATACAAAGATGAAACAATCCCTACTCGCAAAGAGCTTATGTTTTTACACGGAAGATAAGGAAGTATATAAATATAAATATTATATATAGAGAGAGAGACTAAATAAAAGTAGAATTAAGTATGAAATATTTAGACAAAAAGCAGGGAAGGAAAGCATGAGCAGAATAGGCTATGGGGAAAAGCTTCACCTAGAAGATGATAAATGAGTTGAGTTTGAAGGAGGAGAGGGATTCTATGAGGCATAGAGAGGGAGAGCATTCCAGTATGGAATTATTATACATTGTTGTATTATAATATTATATATAATAGTATCACAATACATTCTTGTCATTCTTGGACGGACACATTAACAACACATTGACCACATTAACGCAAGTTCCAGGAAAGAAGTCCCCTTCAGCAATATGTTCAGAACTTGAAGCACTTATGTGAAAGAGAAAAATGTTGCATTTTTGTTTTTGAATCAGTCTCTAACTCTTAAAATTGTTGCATAACTTTACTAAAAGAAAATGCTTGGGGCAGGTAGGTGGCACAGTGGATAGAGCACCGGCCCAGGAGTCAGGAGGACCTGAGTACAATTCTGGCCTCAGATACATAACACTTACTAGCTGTGTGACCCTGGACAAGTCACTTAACCCCATTGCCTAACCAAAAAAAAAAAAAGAGCTTGAGCTATGTTTTTGCCTATTTTATATTGCATGTTAGTAGTTGATAAGTGTTTGATTGAATTGATGTCCCTGTATAAATGACCTGTCACTCTCATAATCTATTCCTTCAAATATATGCATATATGCATACGCACGCATATTTGTATATGTGTATATCCATAAATACATATGTAGATAAATGCATGTGTGTGTACGTACACAAGGTGTCCCAAAAGTCTTAATGCACTTTTAAGTTTTTATAGCTTAGATAGCTTAAAATTACACTATTTCAGGACATCCCATTGTGTGTATGTGCATACATGTTATTTAAAAAAAACCCTTATTAACAGAATAGTAACTAACTCCTCCTGCAGGTAGGTCAATTTCTTTGGGTGGGGTTGGTTTGGAAGTCTCTGATTGACTAATTTCAGGTGAGGAAGCCTTGATTGCATCTGGCTCTGGAGGTACTGCTAATAATGCCTGTAAGGTGGACCTTCTCCTTGGTCCCTTTGCCCCTCTTTCTGGGAATTCACTGCAGAGTGCTTGCCCCACACGAGTTATTCTGTTTTTTGGCCATAGATATATTCTCTAGGAGAGCACTCGCTGGCAAAGCATATGATGAGTTAAACATAAATGGGCCACGTGTAAGATTAAAATTCTCAGAACTTTCTTGGGTAAAAAAAATATATATATCTAATTAAGGAATTTACAACTTTAAGAAACTTCTATTGATAAAGGAAATATAGCTTATACAAGAGTAAATAGCTGAAGACCTAGTCAAAGCCATCACATATTTAGGAACGTAAATTATTTATGTCAGTCTTTCAGTCCTTTGCTTTCTTTTTTTTATTTGTTTTGTTTTGTTTTTGCTTTTAGGCAATTGGGGTTAAGTGACTTGCCCAGGGTCACACAGCTAGTACCTGTCAAGTGTTTGGTCTGAGGCCGTATTTGAAGTCAGGTCCTGCTTACTTCAGGGCCGGTGCTCTATCCGCTGCGCCACCTAGCTGCCCCTAGTCCTTTGCTTTCTAAATAAAATACCATTTCCCCTTTGCATCAAAAGATGGTACGTTTTAATTTTTGTTTTGTTCAGTTTTGTTTCTCATTTTCTAGGTCTAAAATTACATTCATATTTGAAAATGCCATTGTTACTACCCATGATAGATTTTGCTGAAGTTGTCATACTAAATTAATGTATTTGTGAAATGACATTAGTTGTGATGTTGAGGAAGGTGGTATGGTGTAGTAGAAGGAGCACAGGACTTAACATCAAGAATTCTAAATCTGAGCTCCAAAATTTTTTTAGAAATGGATTCCTGGGCCAGACGCTACCCTTCTATGAGCCTCAATTTCTTTATCTACAAAATGGGGCTAATAATACTTGCACTTAATATCTCAAAGGATTATTGTGAAGAAAAAACTTTGCAAACCTTGAAGTTCTATAAAAATAGATTTTTTCTAGGAGAGATGGATGGATATTCATCTCCTTTGTCCCCAGGTCCCCAACGGTGGCCTCACCCTTTTAAATTATTTTTTAAAGTATAACTAGTAATTTTCCAAATGACACAGCATCTGATGAGCTTAACCAATTTTCTTTCATGTGATCACTTAATGTTGCATGTTTTTATGTATTTTCTTGGAATACCAAGTTTTATAAACACTATACTGTGCCACTAATATAATATCTGCTTCTCAGTTCTTTTGGAGTCCAGTGCTATGTGTACAGAGATGCTTAATAAATACTCGTTCCATAGATGAATGGTTGCCAGTCAATTTAATGTTGCTACAAGGTGTTCTTTCCAGTGGTGAAGCTATGTGGAGTCATCTGTTCATTGGAAACCAACCAAGGATTATAGAATCATAGGTTCATAGATTTGGAGCGAGACGCGCTCATAGGTCAGCTGCATCAACACTGCAGCAAGAAGAAAAAATTAAGAGTGCATCAGTAACTGTTCTGCAACTATCATCAATGGCAGAGTAAACATTCAATACACAGAGTACTCATTTATGTTGATCAAAGAATGAAAGGACCTTTCCATAATATGATAAAACATAATCTGAAACCATTAGCTAATATTTATATAATGGAGAAACACTGAGTGATGGATAGAAGTTGCTAGGAGACAAATTGAGCCTCTGTGTAAAGGAAAACTTCCTAATAATAAGTGATGCAAAAATGGGATGGGCTACCTTGGGAAGTGGTGGGTTATCTCTCAGTGGATGTCTTTAAACATAGGGTCCATGACCACCTGTCTTATATGTTATAAAAGAGTTTCTTTTGCAAATATGAATTCAACTAGATGACCTCAGAGGTCTCTTCCAACTCAGGAATTCTTTGACCAAGAGCATTCTCATTAAAAACAAGTGTTAAACAGGGATGCCCACTCTTGCCACTGCTGTTCAACATGACTTTAGAAATCTTAAAATCACAGTAGCAATGAGGCATGAAAAAGAAGCATTTGCAACAAAGTTAAAATATCGATTTGCAGACAACATGATTTTCTACTTAGAAAATCTGAGATAGTTTTTTTTTAAAGCCCACTACACACAAAAGGTATTTTTTTTCTAAATCTTACCACCAACATTCAAGAGAAACTGACAGAAAGTGAAATACTGTTTGCAATAATGACAAAGTGCATCAAATGTTTGACCATCAACTTATTATAACATATAAAGGCCCTGTGTATGAAGAGAACTTAAAAATGAAGCCAACAGAGGTCACAGCTACATACGATATTTGGACCTTGGAATTGCTGATGATCATATGAAAAAACAGTGAGGCCTTGGTCACAGTTGGGGTGAACATAATGAAAGAGAAAGCTGAAAATGAGATGGAAAGACTGAATTCTCAGCTGTTAATTTAGCTACACTCTAGCTAAGGTTTTGGGAACAATGTTTCTGTCCGATAACCTTCCCTCCCCCCCCCCACCCTGCCCCATATAATATCATTTAAATTCAGATGTAAAAAACGGTGATGAATGGCATGGAAAGGAAAGAGAAACAGCCACAATAGTAGACCACCATCCTTTGACAGTCGGAGACAGAAAAGCTGATATGGGTAGAAAAGAAAATGAATAATGCTAATGGAGACACCTTTGGATATTTATTATTTTTAATATACTTTGGACAAGATGTGGGTGGCATCTAAGTTTTTGACACATATATGAGTTTTCCAAGCAGTTAGATATTCCCATAAAATTCATTTACATTATTCTGATAACTGATTATCAAGAAAAATAACATGTGATACAGTAGGTAAAGTGAAGAAATATAAAGTTTTTATGAGTTTGCTTTATGCTAGACTTTATTGTGACAATAAATTCTCTATATACATATTACATTATATTATTGGAACCTTTTAAAAATGCCTGTATTCTGTTCACATACTCATTGAAGTTTGTAGCTAGCCTTACACTGGCCACACTTATTTTGGTGAATCTAATTTTTAGAGACTTTCTAGAACTTCCCTGTCTACCTATTTCTCAGTCTCTGTGAACTCATTTAGTTAACCGTAAGGACTGATAATTTGTTCAAATGATATCACATTGTGTAGTCCAGAGATTTAACTCATGCACAAGAAAAGAGAAGATGCTACATCCCAGTACTGTGAAACCTGTGAAAGGTGCCGTGCTCTGATTCACAAACCCTGCTGCAGGCATTAGCTGGTGTTCATCTTTTCTGCCTCTTGTTTAATAGCTAGTATTTGAATAGTGCTCTAAGATTTACAGAATGCTTCACAAATTATCTCATTTCATCCTCACAGTAACTGTGGGAGGTAAGTGTCATAATTATACCCATTTTACAGCTGAAGAAACTGACGCCAGCACAGGTTAAGCAACTTGCAAGGGTCATACAGCTAGTAAACGTCTGAGGCTGTATTTGGCCTTCCTGATTCCCACAGTAGTATTCTATCTATACACAGTAGTTGTATCACCTACCTTCCTGTTTCTCATCATTTGGAAGGAGAAATGAGTAGCTATGTAACTCTGTGCCATAGTTATGAGAGACATTTATTCCTGATCCCACTGGTGATCCAAGGATATATTTCAAAATTCCAAAATTAGTAGCCATAATCATTTTTGAATAGGCTAGTATATTTACCACCCCATTTGATAAATAACCAGGAACTTCTCTTTGGCCTATTTATTAGAAATAATTATTTGAGTTTTCCTCCTCTTACATCTCTTTTGTAGCTTCTGCCACGAAACCTTTTTAAAAATGCCCTTCGCAACTCCCTTCTCTAATCTAATAATGACCTTTTTCTGTTCTCTTCTTCTATTTCTGCCCATTATTTTTTATTAACCATGTACCAACCTTAACTGTTGACCATAAAGTATCAAAAAAAATCATAAAAGGCAAATTACTATGAATGGCAGTGTGATAGTAGAAAGAGATATGTGTCAGAAGATTGGGGTTCAAATCCCCGCTGTGTTTCTTATTAGCTGTATAAACTAATGGAACTCAATCTCCCTCTCTGTTAAAAGCAAGGGGTTAGAGCTAATGAGTACTAAGATTCTTTCTGCTTTTAAATCTCGTGTGGTCATGTTAGTCTAGATTTTAAGAAACAAGCACAACACTTTTAGGTCCGCGTTACCAAGTCCAATAAAGTACTGCATTCTTTAGTGGATATGATTATATTCTATTGAAGGAATATTTGAACAGCTGTATGTAGATACCAACACAATTTATTTCTACACATGCTAGAAATAACTTAGATGAGGCATATCATTTTTGATGTTATTTCAACAGAACTCTATGCTTGAAAACTATTAAGATCGAATGATGACAATCAGAAATGTTTAAAATATTGCTTTGGCTACATTGTGCCGTCAAACCAGAATGTGATATTACAAGTGAAGGTCTTCTCATGATTTACATAAGCAGTGTTATACCATTTCCTGGGTCATTGTCTGGCTCTGTAAATTCAGTCTAGCATTATCTTGTTCTATGTTATAACTGACGTTGTAGATGGAACAGATGTGTTAATTGAGCTCCCCACAAAGACAATTGACTCTTTCCCCCCCTGTAATGATATAACACTGTAGTACATATTCCAGTTCCAAATTCATTTTAGCTTCTTCCTTTCAGTTTTCATTACCTGGCCCTTCTCAGTGCTGTCTATTCAGGCACTATTGTGACACACCACCTACTTTTATTAGGATATCCTGCTTGGCCCTATAATCTTTCTGATTATCACCAAATTAGAGGAGTTGCTGCCTCTGTAACTGCTGGACAGTGATATAGATGTGCCTCGCTGTAGAGAAAGGATGTTTCTAATAAGTTGGTTGTAAAATGAATTTCTGCAATTTAAATTACATTTTCTCATTGACCTTCATTAGGTTTGTTCCCACAAGCCTTTTCATGGAAAAATTATAGGAATTATTTTATGAATCCTGATAGTGTTGCTGGGTTGTTTTTTTTTTTAAATAATTTTAGTAATGATGACTTAGTAATGATAATGACCTGAGTTCAGATCCTGCCCAAGATACATACTAATTGTGTGATCCTGACAAGTCATTTAACTTCTCTCAGCCTCAGTTTTCTCATTTGTAAAGTTGGGATAACAATAACACCCACATTTCAGAATTATTGTGAAGAGTAAATAAGATAACATATGAAAGGTGCTTTGTGAACCTTAAAACTACATATAAATGTTACTTGTTATTATTAATGATATATCAGATTCACAAATGTTATACTAAAATTATTGTGCTACAAAATGCATTTTTAGAAAAGATTTCTAGATTATATTTAAAAAATGCTACTTCAGCAACTCTCAACATACATAGGCAAATTCAATTTGTTGCTATAATTTTGTCCAAAAGCGTGTAATTATTCTTTATATGGATTACTTCTGTGTTTTATAAATATTTAGACATACCCATACACACATATAGTGTTGTTTTTAATGTATATTTATTTTGGTATCTTTTGTAAGTTCCTAGTAATTTGATGAGTATGACAGTAATCTGTCCAATAAATTGAGTGCTGTTCTCATTTGTATGGTATTGGTATTGCCCACCCATGAACAACGAATATTTCTCCAGTAATTTAAGTCATTTTAAAATGTCTATAAAAACTGTTTTGAAGCTTTTATCAATGACTTAATAAACATGAAAAATAAAAGCATAAATGCATGCTTAACAAATAAAACAGGAAAACTTCCAAGAAGTTTTGTATACAGACAACAAAACAGTGGTTAATTAAATCCCAGGATTTCCTCCGGAGAAAAATCTGTGCTTTAAACTCCAAAACATACAGTGATTTAATTTCATAATTTTAATATCTAACAATACGTTTTGCAAATATGTGCCTGGCTACACAGAAGGCCTTCAGTAATGAAGAAAAGCCAAACTGGACAATTCAGAATTACTCTGCTGTCATAAGAAACTAGAAAAAAGAATAAGATAGGATATTCCAATAAGTATAGGAACTCAGGCTCCAACCTGAAGTAGCATATTCTCTAAAATTAAGCCTCCTCATCAAGGAAAACAAAATGTGCCTTCACTGAAAGAGAGGCATTTGAGTCATTTAGCAAACATTTGACTTGCAAACATGTGAAATATTAGAAACACAAGAATGGTAGATAAATACAGTTATCAAGAAGAGACTATGAATGGGAGGGGGGAGGTGAAATACCCTTCTTTATCAGTCTATTCTTTTTTTAAAGTATTTGAACTGAAGTGAATGAAAGAACAGAAAGACAACATCAAGGAACAAAAGGGAGCGAAGAGGCTAATAATAGCTAGCATTTGTATACTGCTTTGAGGTTTGCAAAGTGTTGTACATGCATTATGTAATTAAAACAACTCTGTGAAATAGGTATTATTTTTCTCATTTTACATATGAGGAAAATGAGGCTAAGAGGTTAAGTGACTTACTTCCTAACAGAGCTAGGAACTGTCTTAGGCAGAATTTGAACTCAGATCTTTCTGGATAGGGTGCTCTGCTCCCTAGCCATTGGGCCGTGAGAAGATGGAAATAGCTGAATTAATACTCTATGGTCTAAATACTGTGCCCTCCTATAAGTGAGTCAAGATCTTTTGTGTTACAGATAATAAAGTGAGAAGTTACTCTAGCAGGGACAAAGGAGCTTAGAAACGAAAGGAATTAAAGGTGTAACCTCACTCATCTGAGATGAGTGAGAGAAAGGTCAATGATTTCTTTGGTGTTTCAATAAAAGTGGGAAGTTGCAAGAGAGTAGAGTAAAATTGGAGAGGAAGGACTAGGATGAGTGAATGAGAAAGCTGCTCTTGCCTGTGAGGCAAAATGAAAGGAATGTTCCCATGGGAATATATGGGTGTATGTGTGTGTGTGTCTGTGTCTGTGTCTGTGTGTGTCTGTATGTCTGTGTGTGGATAGAGAGAGACAGACAGACAGATATGTGTGTGTGTGTGTGTGTGTGTGTCTGTGTGTGGATAGAGAGAGACAGACAGACAGACTTTATAATAGATTCAGACTGGAGAGAAATATGCACAGTAGGAGACTACCTTTTGTGAGCAGGGGTTCTACCTCTCAATATTGTTCAGTAACAGAGTAATGCACTTGAAATATTTACATGCATATGGAAGGGAGGTTCAGTGAGATTTACAGGTGTAATGATATAAAAATGAGACATGGTAGAGAACTCAAGTTTGGAACTCCAGAAGCTCTACCTTCGTAAGAAGAATAGAGAAAAAAAGAAGGAATGAGTAAGGATATGAGATGAATGAGAGAATAGAAATCAGAATGGACCTGCCATAGAGAGTAGTAATAAGCAGGACAAAGTCAATGAAAACTTGATGGAAATGGTTGTAGTAAAACAGTATTACTTAACCTAAGAATTTTCAAGGTCAGGATAGGGGAGAATTTTTAACTACTCACTTTTATTTGGATAGAAAAAGTAGAGGATCAAAACTGGGGGAGAAGATATATAAAAAGAAAGGAAGATAAAATGACAATTAAAATGCATTCAAGGGACTCAGGATTGTGCAGGTAAATGGAATCTAGGAGGTGTGCCTGTAAGAATGCATTAGCATCAATGTATCTTAAGCAAAACTAATCACAGACAAAATACTGACTTTAAAGAGGAAGGGGCAAAAATCAGTGCAAAAGAAATAAATGGAGGAGAATACAATCAATCATAACCATAAATGTGAATGTATTAAACAATACAGTAAAACAAAGGAGAGTGACGTGATATATGACACCAGAATGCCATTTATGATTTACATAAGAAGATCTTAAAAATAAGCACATAGAGATTGAAAATGGCTTAAAAATTTAGGAGTTGAAATCATGTTACCTGTAAAGCAAAAATAAAAATTCATAATATCAAGATAGGTAAATAGGGAAACTACAATTATGCTTAAAGTTGTCATAGACAACTTTCTATGGGACAGAAGAGTGATAACTTTGAGACAATATGCCAAAATTTCTGTGATAGCTAAAGTAGTCCTCAAGAGAAAAATAACACAATGTAACAAGTAAAAAAAAAATTAATAAGCTGCATAAGTAATTAAAATTGATAATTTAAAAATCCATAATAAATACAAAAGAGAAACTCTTGAAAACAGAAGAGAAATAGATGAAAGAGAAAGTAAATTCACTGCAGAAGTGATAAGCAAATTTAAAAGATGATTCTTTGAAATAATTCACAGAAAACTGATAAAACTTAATCTGATCAAGAGAAAAAGCTAATTACCAAAAATTAATACAAATTAAAGTGAATTTACAACAAAAAGGAAATAAAAAGACTTACCAGAGCCTGTTATATATACTTAAGTATATGTTTTAAAAAAACTGAGAATATAAAGAAGTTTATCATTACTTATAAAAAAAGACCAAAATTAACAAGATATGGGAACTAAATCTTAACACAATCTCACAGAAGTGAAATTGACCAAACCATAAAAGAATGACTAAACAGCAAGAACACTAGTCTCTGCTCCAGATGGACTTGAAGGTGAATCCTATCAGATATGTAAAGAGCAGTTGACACTTATGCTACAGAAATTATTCTCAATGATTTAGAAAGCACCTTATCAAATTACTTTTACGAGACAAATATAGCTCTGATGCCTAAATCTAGGAGAGATAAAGCAGAGAAAGATAAATATAGATAAGTATAATTAGTGAGTATTGATGTAAAATCTTAACAAAATACTAGCAGAAATGCCACCATATTTCAATAATATTATTCATTCTGATCAAGTTAGTTTTATACCTGGCATTCTGAGGTGGTTCAACAAAAAGAAAATAAGTAAACTAATTATATTAAAACAAAAACAACCAGCCTATATGATTATATCAATAGGAGTAGGGGAAAAAATTTAAAAATATAAAATTTATTTATACTGAAAAACTAATAAAATTATAGCCAAAGAAGAAACTTTTTTGATATGATATGTGTGTATGTTACATATGTGTTTATGCATGTACATACATATATAAACACGTTATATATTTTTTTTTCTCCAAAAGCTAATATTATTCTTGATGGGGAAACACTAGAAGTTTTCCCAAAAAATGCAGCAGAAAAGTAGAGATGCTCTTTCTTCCCACAATTATATATGCTAGTCTATACTTAGTTTCTTCCAGACTACTTTGTATTTTTCCTAACTTTTTTTGAACCGTTGCCCCATAACTAGACCTTTTCAGTTTATCAAACACTGGGCTACTGTGTTTGCTTCTGTATATTGCATACCTAATACATTTAGAAATTCTAGCAATAGCAATAAGAAAAGCAAAAGACATTAAAGATATGAATAAAGATAAGATTTGAAAAGAAAGAGATGAAATAAGTCATTTGAAAGGACAAAATGATTTACTTAGAAAATCCCAGTGAATTAGCAAATAAATTGAGAAAATTACTATCACCAATAAAATAGCAGAATGACAAATATATCCAGATAAAGCATTGGAATTTCCTTTTTATAAATTTATTTTTTTCAAAGAAAAATATACTTATCTCTCCCACTTTCCTTCATGACCACTGAGAAAGAATGAAAAATAAAATCCCTGTTACAAACATATATAGACAAGCAAAACAAAGTCCTTATTTGACCATGATCCAAAAGAATCACATCTCGATCTGTACTCTGAATCCAGCACCTCTGTCTCTGGAGATGGGTAATATGTTTTATCATCAGTCTTTAGAAATAATGGTTGAATTGATAAATGGTCGAAGGATATGAACAGACAGTTCTCAGATGAAGAAATTAAAGCCATCTATAGTCATATGGAAAATTGCTCCAAATCACCATTTATTAGAGAAATGCAAATCAAAACAACTCTGAGGTACCACATCACACCCATCAGATTGGCCAACATGACAAAACAGGAAAATGATAAATGTTGGAGAAGATGTGGGAAAATTGGAATACTAATGCATTATTGGTGGAGTTGTGAAATGATCTAACCATTTTGGAAAGCAATTTGGAACTATGCCCAAAGGGCTATAAAAATGTACATACCCTTTGATTCAGCAATAGCACTTCTAGGGCTCATACAAATGGGAAAAGGACCCACATGTACAAAAATATTTATAGCAGCTCTTTCTGTAGTGGCAAAGAATTAGACATTGAGAGGATATCCATTAATTGGGGAATGGCTGAACAAATTATGGTATATGACTGTAATGGAATACTATTGTGCTATAAGAAATGATGAACAGGCTGACTTCAGAAAGACCTGGAAAGACTTGTATGGTCTGATGGTTGAGTGAAGTGAGCAGAATCAGCATAATTCCAAATTGCTTTCCAGAAAGGCTGGACTAGTTTTTATTTCCACCAATAATACATTAGTGTACTTGTTTTTCACCACCCCTTCAGCATTTGTCATTTTCTTTTTTTTCCCTTTGGTCAATTTTGCCAGTCTTATGGGTGTGAAGTAGAACCTCATAACAGCTTTAATTTGTATTTCTCTAATCATTAGTGATTTAGAGCATTTTTTTTCATATGGCTATTGATAGCTTGGATTTCTTCCTCTGAAAACCGCCTGTTCCTATACTTTGATCATTTTTCAAAAGGAGAATGACTCTTTTCCTTATAAATTTGAATCAGTTCCTTATGTTGCAGAAATGAAACTTTTGTCAGAAAAATCTGCTGCAAAGATTTTCCCTTCGCTTAACTACTTCTCTCCTAATTTTAGCCGTATTGGTTTTGTCTTTGCAAAACTGTTTAAAAATGTTATGTAGTTGAAGTTATCCATTTTGCTTTTTGTGATTCTATCTTTTGTTTGCTTGTAACTACTTCTACTGTCCATAAATCTGAGAAATAGTTTCTTCCTTGCTTCTGTAATTTGTTTACAATTCATTCTTTATTTCTGAGTCATGCACCCATTCAGAGATTATCTTGGTATACAGTATGAGATGCTAGTCTATACTTAGTTTCTTCCAGACTACTTTGTATTTTTCCTGACTTTTTTTGAACCTTGCCCCATAACTAGACCTTTTCAGTTTATCAAACACTGGGCTACTGTGTTTGCTTCTGTATATTGCATACCTAATCTGTTCCATTGATCAGCCTCTCTATTTCTTAACCAGTACCAAAGAATATAGTTCTTCCTAGATAGCCATTTGTCAGGCTGTTGTTCTACAGGAGACTTTTGTTCACCTGTTTGTTGTACTAAATGACCCTTAAGGTTGTTTCCCTCTCAGAAATTTTGTGATTCTCTGAGACCCTGACCATTTAAACTTTCATAATTTAATTCATCTATTTCCAAGAGATCGGATTCTTAGAAAACAAGCCCCCACCCTCATTCCAATCTCTAAGGTTATAAACCTTTTTATTATATATATCCTTCAGGTAAAATGTTTTTGGAAGAGGCCACAGTGGCTAGGTCACACTAATCTCAGTGAATATCAGGGGGTTAGGACATCTAACAGAACTTCTGAATCCTGCCCTAACTACATGGCAAGGTTGACATTAAACCAGTTAAGTCATCATCCTTTCTTCTAATGTGCATACTGAACATCCTTTGACTGGCATTCTTAATAGAAACTCATAGTTTTCTAGTGATTTTCATTTTTCACAGCAATTTCCTTACAACAAGTTTGAGAGAAGGAGATTGCAAGTAGTATTATCGCTATTTTATAGCTGGGAAGACTAAGGTCTAAAAAAGTTAAGAGACTTGCCTAAGTTCCTATGTCTTCGTAACTAACAGAACTGGAATTTGAACCCCCCATTCTCTGAATACAAATATAGTGCTCTTTCCATGACCCCAGGAGGTTGCAGGAATTCTTTTAGGTTAGTAGAAATTGGGGAACCCCTAGGTATGGCATGCCATGTCTCCAGATGATCTTGTAGTAAAAGGAATGAAAAAGAGGTAAGTTCCTGACTAAAGACCCTGGCCTTGCTCTTGTCTGCACATTTGGAGTTACAGGCTTTGTCTCTGCCTATTTCTCAAAATGTAAGTCATCTAGCCAAATGCATCTTCCATTCCATGTTGGGGATTTGACTGTATCATTCCATGTAGGAACTGCAGGAGAAATGCTAGTTGTGAGGGCCTAATTAGAGGTCTGTCTTCCCCTGTATTTTGTTATATCTTTCCATTATTTTCATGGGCACTAGAATTTCATACGCATTTAGTAGAAAAAATAAACTGTAGAGTTATATTTTAAATCCATATCTCCAGTATTGCAAAATTCTGGTTAACATAGGACTGTATGGGTGAACTTGATTCCACTGGAAATGATGGCTAGAAAAGGTAAATGCCTTGCTTCCAGTCGCCTTGAAACTGAGATTTTTTTGTTTTGTTTTGTTTTTCATAGAACACAGAGGTCTGCTTTTCACTTAAATGTGACAGCACCTTTCTTTAATGGCATATGATTGAAGACCAGTAACATCCACACTTCAAACCTCAGGGAAAAGAAATGAAAGGAAAAGTTTTCCAAACCCAATTTGATTAACATAGGTTTTTTAATTTTTTTAAAAAAGAGGCTGTCACATTCCATAGGAATTTTTTTTTACATGAATATCTTGCTGGGGAAGCTGCTGAGAATTTGAAAACACCAAAGATCAAAGAGCTTTAATTTCATCAGTTCCCTGTTTTTAACTTAACAAGTACATCCCTATTCACTGTTATTCAATGTATTCTCCAGCAATTGAACTTGGAAGATAATATGATTATGTAGCTTAGCTCACTGTTGCTGTAAGAAGTCTCCTTTTTTTTGAGCACACACTGGTCCAGTTCAATACAATTTACTCAACTAAAATGGATGATTTTAAGGGGTATGTTCTATATCGTTTATGTAATGCATTTTTATTAATATGTACTACATTTTGTAGCTTCTTTTAAAAATGTTTTTGGTGTACTATATTATGTCATTACTTCCCAAATTTAAGCACATTAATACAATTCTAAAAGATTCCTCAAAGTACGTCACTATGATTGATTGGAGAGGCAGCATGTTCAATGGAATGCCCCACTTAGTCAGAAGATATGGGTTCAAATATTGGCTATGCCACTTCCCCTCTATGTAACTGGGAGCAAGTCACCTTTTCAACCTGCTTCTCAGTTTCCTCAAATATGAAATCATGAAAATTCTTACCCTATCTTTCTCATACCCACAAGGTGGTTATAAGGAATGCACTTGGAAAACTCCAGAGCAAAATAGAAATGTGAGTTATCATTTTTCAGTCTGGAATTAAAATTTAAGTATTCTCTGAAGTCAGACATAGTGGGACGCCCCTACCCCATAGGCATAGAAGATAAATTACATTTTTAAGAAATTAGTCTCAAGTGTAGGTCAAGTATTTTTTTACAGTATTTATTTTGTCTATTACTGAAATCCACATGTATCTTTTGAGATTTCTACTAAATGTTTGAGTATCATGGAGAGAGCTTATACTGTAGTTCATTATTCAGCATTCTTATTTCATTAGTGGATGCAAGCCTCTGGAAAGCCTGAGACTAATGTAATGTCTGTGTTGACATTATCCAAGTAATGTGAATTTGGGATGTGGAATCATTCAAACCAAATACATTTGGGTAAAAATAGTCTGAAATGTAGACAGTTACTGTCTGGAGAAAACGGCAAAGCATTAATGCTAAAAAGAAAATTAGGATATTGGGGGGGTCAAAAATTAGGTATTACTTAATTGTGATAAAAAAGAAAAGAAAGGCAAGCACTTTAATTTTTTTTTTCAAAATTTGGTAGTAGCAGTCTCTCTTCAAGATACTGGTATGGATTGTGTAGTCACTGAAAGAAATACAAGGGCAAAGCTGTGGAATTAGAATCAGAAACTGTGTCATTATTTCTGCACAAAATTAGCCTCTGGACAATTAAATAAGCTTTTGCTCTCATAAGTAGGGGGCCATGCCACTATTCAGAAATGGAACTTAATGGTGAAAATTGAGAATTTTCATTCTCCCCATTATCAAGAATAGTAATACCCTGAGATATTGAGATCATAATATCAACTTTGCTTTGTTCTAAACCATTTTCCATAAAGCACAGAGGTCTGTGCTTGAATCTCATGTCCTAAGTGCCATGTTAATAGAAGAATCTCTGGTAGTCCTATTTAAGTATTAAAATGACTTAGGGTTGGCAAAAATGATAAGGAGAATACTTCTCCTTTACCTCTTTTCACCTCCCTCTTAACACCTCCTTTACCCCTTCTTCCCTGCCAAACTGTCCCATTTTTCCTTCCAGAAAGGTAGACATACAACATAGGGAGTTTCAGAAAGGTTTTCACTAATACCTATGCAGTAAAATGGAAATAAAGAGAAATGTTGTAATGCCATTCCCCACCTTATCCCAATGCTGAGCTATATGTAGTCTCAGTTACAAATGTATGTAAATTTCTAAGACTAATGGAATAAAATGGGAATAGTTTAATTTAATCAGTAAATCTGTATGTATGGGCTTAGGAATTTTCCTGTAATACTATAGATTTGTTTCCTTCAGATTTATGTAAGTGACCATAGTGCTGTTTGAACATCCAAATTTGGACTAATCATTGAGCAGTGGTAAAGTTAGAAAATATATGTCTTTTTGTAATTGTATTACCTAACATTTTAAAATTGACTTAAGATGAATCATAGACTTACTGAAATACATATTTGAGATACATACATTCATGATTATTTATCAACCCTCACTCACCCCATCATTATGAATCTCTCTAAATCTGGCTACTTTATCTCATCCTATAAATTTGCTTAGGTCTCTTCTATCTTTAAAAAAAAATCCCTTAACCCTATTCTTCTCTAAAATTGTTATACCATCTCTCTTCTTGCCTTCATGTCCAAGCATTTATAAGTGGTTTATATTCACTACCTCAACTGTCTCACCACCCACTCACTCCTCAAACTTTTGAAATCTGGTTTATGCTTATACTGCTCTACTGAAACACCTCTAAAGTCACTAATGATCTACTTACCAATAAATCCAGTGGCCTTTTTGGGAGTCCTGATACTCTTTGAGCTCTCTCTAGCATTTGATATGAGGTACCTGCCTTTCCTTCGAGATTGCTCTCTTTACTTCCATACTATACTCTAAAAATTCTCCTGCTAAGTCTCGACTGCTTCTTTTATTTCTCTTTTTCTGGCTCCTTATCTTAGATATTAGATGGCCTCAGATGTTAGTGGCCCCCAAATTCCTTTGGTGATCTCATCCACTTTCATGGCTTCAACTATTACTTCCAAATGAATGACTCTCAAATTTGTATCACTAATCCCAACTCCTCCTAAACTCCTGTCCTATATTTCCAGCTGTCAGATGGACAGCTCCACCTAGTTGTTCTTCCAGCACTTCAAATTAAACATACCTAGAACTACTCACAATCTTTATCCTCCAAACTACCCAGTTCTTGAGGTTCATAACTACAGAGTTATATTTTATTCTTCCTTACCAACCTGACCAGTCATTAAAGCCTGTCAACTAAATTCACCAGTATTTACTTTCTACCTTCTCAATGCCTTTTCCACTTAGCTCTTATGTTTTCCTCCCACTTCAACTTAATCAGTTGAAATTATATTTATATATGACTTTATGCTTTATATGGTGGTGTTCCACTTATGTTATTTTCAGGGTAGGAGATGATTAAGGGAATCCCAGTTCCATTTGATGTATTCCTCAATCAAACTGATGAGATTATAAGATGTGATCCTTTGTTTATGGTATCTAAGGAGCACATCCTCAAGGAATATGATTATACTGGACCATATTGATTGGACTTTAGAGATGGGCCTCCTCCCAATGATTGGCTGCCTGAGAATTAGCTGACATTCCATATGGTGTATAAAAATATTTTGAGTTTATTCTCTCTGGCTTTTTTTTCTTTCTGGACTTCCTCTTTGCTTTTTCCTTGTATACTTTTTTTCTGAAGAGCTACAAGGTATAGGGGTTTCCTCCATCCCATCTACCCCCCACCTTGGTGGGAGTTGTTGATGTCTATTAGTAGAAGTACATGGCAGTGGTAGACATGTGTTTGTACACAGCCTGTGAGGAGAGAGCTTGAGAGTAGGTTTTCCACCTTAACAGATGATTGTAACTGGGACACTGATAGGTCTCCTGCAGAAGCAGTTGCTCCTGCCTGCTTAGCTGGAAAGGGTACTTCCAGCCTTGCCCATGTTCAAGAATTGGAGTTTGAGCACCCACAAGAAAATTACCCGATACATTGTGCTCCTTGGAGAAAGAAGAGAATAGTCCATCTATTTCCTATGAAGTGTCCTAGTTGGATTTACTTATACATTGCAGCCCAGAAGAAAGGGTCCCAAAGTGTGTTTACCTTTCAGAGGGGCAGTCTAAACTCTAAACCATATAATGGTGCTAAGAGTTTGGAAGGAACTGTTAATGATACTGTGAGATATGACTGGAATATATTAAACTTTTTCTGATGGCAACTCTGAGTTAAGTTCCCTTTGTGGGGGAAGGGGGAGTTCCTAGGCTCTTTGAGTATTTAATAGGTTTCCATTGTAATGGGCTTCTGGGCTTCTATAGGTCCTTTGAGCCTCTATTTTTTGTGGGAAGGAAAAAAGGCTGCCCCATACCTGATGCTGGTACTGAAGGGCATGAATAAGGACAGTGTTCAGAGTTTTGAAAAACCTATACATGAGCCAAACTATAAGCATCTTAGAAGATTTTCCTGTAGCAGTTCTAGGTAGGTACAATGAGCTAAAGATTAAAACTGATTTTTTTTAATAATTATTTTTAGTTTTCAACATTCACTTCCATAAGCTTTTGAGTTTTAAATTTTCTCCCCCTCCCTCCCCAATTCCCTCCTCAAGGTGGCATGCAATATGATGTAGGCTCTACATATACATTCCTATTGAACATATTTTCACATTACTCATGTTGTAAAGAAGAATTAGAACCAATAGGAAGAACCACAAGAAAGAGGAAAGAAAACAAAGCAGAAGAAAAAAACAGCAAATAGTATGCTTCGATCTGCATTCAGACTCCATAGTTCTTTCTCTGGATGTGGAAAGCATTTTCCATAACGAGACTTTTGTTAGTGTGACTCTGGGTAAGTCACTTAACCCCAATTGACTCACAAAAAAAAAAAACAAACAAACATAATGAGACTTTTAGAGGTATCTTAGATCGCTGAGAAGGCTAAGTCTATCAACGTTAGTCATAGCCCAATGTGGCTGTTACTGTGTACAACATTCTCCTGGTTCTGCTCACTTCACTCAGTATCAGACCATACAGGTCTTTCCAGGTTTTTCTGAAGTCAGCCTGTTCATCATTTCTTATAGCACAATAATATTCCATTACATTCATATACCACAACTTGTTCAGCCATTCCCCAATGGATGGGCATTCCCTCAATTTCCAATTCTTTGCCACCACAGAAAGAGCTGCTGTAAATATTTTTGTACATGTGGGTCCTTTTCCCATTTTAATGATTTCTTTGGGATATAGCCCTAGAAGTGCTATTGCTGGGTCAAAGGTGTGCGCATTTTTATAGCCCTTTGGGCATAACTCCAAATTGCTCTCCAAAATGGTTAGATCATTTCACACCTCCACCAATAATGCATTAGTGTTCCAATTTTTGCATATATTTTCCAACATATATCATTTTCTTGCTTTGTCATGTCGGCCAATCTGATAGGTGTGGTTTGGTACCTCAGAGTTGTTTTGACTTGCATTTCTCTAATCAATAGTGATTTAGAGCTTTTTTCATATGACTATAGATAGCTTTAATTTCTTCATCTGAAAACTGCCTGTTCATATCCTTTGACCATTTATCAATTGGGGAATGACTTTTATTCTTATGAATTTGACTTAGTTCTCTATATATTTTGGAAATGAGGCCCTTATCAGAGACATTGGTTGTAAAAATTCTTTCCCAGTTTTCTACTTCCCTCCTAACCTTGGTTGTACTGGCTTTGTTTGTGAAAAAAAAATTTTAATTTAACGTTATCAAAATTATCCATTTTGCATTTTGTAATGTTCTTTATCTCTTGTTTGGTCCTAAACTTCCATTCTCCATAAATCTGACGGGTAAACTATTCCTTGCTCTCCCAATGTGCTTACAGTATCAGCCTTTATATCTGAATCGTGTACCCATTTTGACTTTATTTTGGTCTATGCCTAGTTTCTACCATACCCTTTTCCAGTTTTCCCAGCAGAAATTAATGCTTTAGGGTTATCCCTTATGATGAGACTCAGGCTTTATAATCCCAGTAATGTGGTAGGAGTGACTGGGCCATAGGCTATGTAATAATAATGATGGTGATGCTCCATTTATAAAATATTTAGGTTTAGCAAACTATTTAAATACTTTTTTATTTGTTTGTTTTTTTGTAGGCAATAGGGTTAAGTGACTTGTCCAGGGTCATAGAGCTAGTAAATGTCAAGTGTCTGAGGCCAGATTTGAACTCAGGTCCTCTTGACACCAGGGCCAGTGCTCTATCCACCACGCCACCTAGCTGCCCCTTAATTTCAGGGAAATTAAGTGACTTGCACAGCCTGTAACTCAAAGAGGTGGGACTAAAATCCAGGTCTTTCCTGACAGTGTGTGAAAGATTCGACTACATCTCACTCCTTGACAATCTTTGCAGGGCACTGCTCTGATCATGGCATTCTTCTGTTCAAAAGCCTTGTCTTCATCTCTCATCTCATAGTTATTCATCTATGAATTTATCTAAAACTGTGTTGCGGACTTTTTATATTTTCAGTTTGTGTATCAGGCACTGAGATTTACAAACTGCACCTTGAAACAAACTAACAAAGAAGAAGAACAACAAAACTAGTCTATTTATCTTCTGCGTATACATTTTGAAGAATGAATAAATCCAGGTATCATCCTCTTCCATAAATCATAAAGATTACATTTTAAGACCATACAAACTCTGTCAGGCACTAAGAAAGATAACACACAACCTTGACAACTTCATTTTCAAGTTAATCATCCATCCTAAGTGATTTTGATATGTCAGAACAACATTAAAAAGTGTCTGTTAGACTGAACAATGCCCCTTCAGTCAAGACTTTTGCCTTTTGTTACCTCATTCTTCTTGTGAAGAACAGTGAGTTCTATATGGGGAATGTGCTATTATGAAGCTTCTGTATTTGTTTTGGTTAGGGAATGAGTTTTGGGGCCAAAACCATGATTTCACTAGTTATTCATCTTAGACAAGGAGATGTGTTAGGGTAAATATGCCATGGAATAATATGCTTAATTTGATATGTATTAATTTGCAAAAATGAGAACATACATATAATAACTTTAACACAAAAACAGAACTAAATATAAGTTCACCTTTATTTGATGAGGCAGTTAATAAGCTTTACTTTATGTATAACTTATTATACACAACATATTATATATTGTATATATAATGTGATATGATATGATATAATATGATATGATATAGTATGGTAATTTATTAAGTGCTTTCTATGTACCAGGAACTGGGCTAAGAGCTGGGAATACAAATACAAGCATGAAAATAAAAGACAGTTTCTGCCCTCAAGGAGCTTATGTTCTAATGACAACTCATGAAAAAAAGCTAAAAAGGTACAGAGAGTAGGAGCATGGCGGGGAAGTCCAAATTGCAGCCTGATGAGAAATGAAGACATGGCTGGCCTGGGGCATCCTCCTTAAATGGCATTTCTGGGAGGATCCATGCAGTCATAAGGAGGAGTTACAGTGGGGATGGGAAGTATTTCAGAGGTGGGAATTTCAGGAATGAAGAATTTTTTAGAATGTAGAAGTTTGTAGGGCATGATAGAAAAATCCAGAGTGCGACTTGGCAAGAAATGATGGGTCAAAAGATAACTCTGCTTCCTACAGTGCCAAATCGTCATTCTAGGTGCAGTTACCAGTGCCCCATAGATGGGTAAATGTTGTAGACAAGAGAGAGACACAGAGACAGATAGAGAGAGAGACAGACAGAGAGTTTAGTGTGACTTTATGTTCCACACTGAGTTCTGGAAGAGAAGAGAAGGCAAATACTTTTTTTTTTTTGAGTGAAGGTTCACTTTATTAAGCACAGTTCATCTTTGTATTTCTAAAAGTTACATTTTCTGTGATCATTTAAAATACAGGAAATGAGTAGCCCATCTGTAAAACAGTTCAGTATTCAGATGTTGTGATTAATGCCATAGCTATTTGTCACAGACAGATCCTTGAGCCTCCAGTGAGGCCACAAGGCAATGTGCCAGGCCTGCAGTCCTCTGGCCCCCAGAAAGAAAGTGAACTGAGGTCACTTTGAGCAAGTGTGAAAAAGTGTCATGACCAAGATCTACCATATCTAAGCATCTGCTTTCTCAGTAAAAAAAAAAAAAAAGGATGAGAATCCTTCTCCTAGAATACAAAGCAGATCCAAGAAAGCTTCTCCATTCATCAGATTATCAGGGAGAAGAAAGTATACCTTGAGAAAAAGTGGGGAATGGGCTTCAAGAGAAAAGCTAAGAAGTAAAGAAGATCTGAAGAGAAGAAGGGGATTTTCATCTGTGTCAAGAGATTAAATAGTGGAAAAATGGAACCCAAAGGAGAAAGAGAAGGAGTACTGAATATTTGGAGCTAAGTAACAGATTAGAGGACTGGAGAGGGCAACACTCAGTCCCCTAAAGAGGAATCAGCTGCTAATTCTCTAAGGCATGATGATGTGGGCAGACTTATATTGCCATCAGGAGGGAAAATTCTACTAGTAAGAGTGAGAGAAAGAAGAAATGAGCAGCGATAGTTGATGGCTTGGTTCCTTTAAAGTACCAAGGCAGCTATTTTTATTTCTTTTTTTTTTTCAGGTCAACAAGAATTTATTAAGCATCTACTCTGTGCCAAGCATTATGCCAAATGCTGAGAATACAAAGAAAAGTAAAAGGAAAAAAAAGTTCCTGCTCTCAAGGAACTCACATTTTAATGTGGGAGACGACATCCAAACAACTGTGTACAACAAGATATTTACAAGATAAATTGGACATTTGGTAATTTCAAACAAAAGACAGAAGAAAATAATTTTTTAAAATATTGGTATACCAGAATTCCCAAGATACTAAAAATATCAAATAAAGGTCTCCAGTACATTGGGCAGGTCCTCAAAGGAAAGGCATTGGTAAGAACTGCTTAAGAATAAAATGCACAGCACAGTGGATAGAGCACTGGCCCTGAAGTCAGAAGGACGTGAGTTCAAATCCGGCCTCAGACCAAACACTTGACACTTACTAGCTGTGTGACCCTGGGCAAGTCACTTAACCCCAATTGCAAGAAAGAAAGAAAGAAAGAAAGAAAGAAAGAAAGAAAGAAAGAAAGAAAGAAAGAAAGAAAGAAAGAAATGCACAGAGGGGTTGTGATCTGTATTGGTGGAGAGAGTACCCCTAATGATAAAATCATGGATCTACCATCAAAGGGTCAATTTAGTAAGACTCCAAAGTGCCCTGTAACTATCCAAAGTAAATTCAGTGATTTTCCTGATTTGAATGATCACTGTTTAAAAATCCCTTAGTATGGGAAGTCCTTAATTTATAAATGATTTGGGTCTAAAAAAGGCATTTTGTTAATTGGTTGTTTGGAAATAAGAATTCCATTCCATGTTACCTGAGGGCAAGGACCATGATTTATTTGTCATGCTGCTAGCCCCAACAACACAACTGAAAAAAAGGAAGATGTTTAGAATGTCCTTGCTTCATTCACTTTATGGCATAGTTTCATCATAGCTAATTATCTATATTTTAAAAACTATTTTTTATTATTTTTTTAATTTAAAATTTTAAAATTTTTAATTAGATTTTTAAATTCTTTCCTACTCTCTGGCTCCTCCCCCAATTGAGAAGGCAAGCAATATGATGTCATTTATACATGTGGAGTCATGCAAAACATATTTCTGTTTTAGCCATGTTGCAAAAAAAAAGCAAGAAAAATAAAGTGAAAAAAGTATGCTTCAGTCTGCACTCAGAGTTCATCAGTTCTCTCTCTGGAGATGAATGGCAGTTTTATTCATGCATCCTTTGGAATTTCCTTTGGATCACTGTCTTGAACAGAGTAGCTAAGTCTTTCATAGCTATTCATCTTTACAGTATTGCTGCTACTGTGTACATTGTTCTCCTGGTCCTGCTCATTTCACTTTTATGATATAGTTTGAAATCTGGTACTGCTTGGCTATGTTCCTTCACTTTTTTTTTATTCTTGACTGTTTGTTCTTCCAGATTAATTTTGTTATTATTTTTTCTAGCTCTGTAAAACAATTCTTTGATTGTTTAATTGGCATGTCACTTAATAAGTAAAATAATTTGGTTAGAATTATCATTTTACTACATTGGCTTAGTCTACCTATGAGCAATTAAAACTTCTTCAGTTGTTTAGAACTGTCTTTATTTGTGGGAAAAGTGTTTCGTGACTGTGTTCACATAGACCCTATGTTTGTCTTGGCAAGTAGACACCCAAGTATTTTGTAACATCTGCAGTTATTTTGAATGGAATTTCTCTTTTTCTCTCTTCCTGCTTGGTATGGTTGTTAATATGGAGATATGGTGATGATTTATATGGGCTTGTTTTATGTCCTGAAACTTTGCTAAAGTTAATTGTTTCAACTAGTTTTTTAGTTGATCTTGTAGGATTCTCTAAATATGTCATCATATTATCTACAGAGAGTTATCATTTTCTGTCCTGGTTGCCTATTTTTATTCCTTTAATTTCTTATTCTTCTCTTATTCCTATAACTAGCATTTCTTTTTTTTCCTTTTTTATTAATTTATTTTGATTTATCAACAATCACTTCCATAAGCCTTTAAGTTTAAAATTTTTCTTCCCTTCCCTCCCCACCTTCCTCCCCAAGATGGTGTGCAATCTGATATAGGCTATACATATACATTCCTATTAAATATATTTTCACATTAGTGATATTGTAAGGAAGAATTAGAACCAATAGGAGGAGCCACCAGAAAGAGGAAACAAAATTCACCAGAAGAAAAAAAATAGTCAAATAGGATGCTTAGATCTGCATTCAAACTCCACAATTCTTTCTTTGGATGTGGATAGCATTTTCCAATATGGGACCTTTGGAGATGTCTTAGAGCCTTGCATTGCTGAGAAGGGCTAAGAATATCAACGTTAGTCATTGCCCAATGTGTACTGTGTACACTGTGTACAATGTTCTCCTGGTTCTGTTCACTTCACTCAGCATCAGTCCATGCAAGTCTTTCTAGGTTTTTCTGAAGTCCATCTGCTCTTCGTTTCTTATAGCACAATAGTATTCCATTACCTTCATATATAACAACTTTTTCAACCATTCCCCAATTGATGGGCATCCCCTCAATTTCCAATTCTTTGCCACCACAAAAGGAGCTGCTTTAATTATTTTTGTACATGAGAGCCATTTTCCCATTTGTATGATCTCTTTGGGATATAGCCCTAGAAGTGCTATTGCTGGATCAAAGGGTATGTACATTTTTATAACCCTTTGGGCATAGTTCCAAATTGTTCTCCAAAATGGTTGGATCATTTCACAACTCCACCAACAATGCATTAGTATTCCAATTTTCCCACATCTTCTCCAACATTTATCATTTTCCTGTTTTGTCATGTTGGCCAATCTGATAGGTATGATATGGTACCTCAGAGTTGTTTTGATTTGCATTTCTCTAATCAGTAATGATTTAGAGCATTTTTTCATATGACTATAGATGGCTTTAATTTTTTCATCTGAGAACTGTCTGTTCATATCCTTTGACCATTTATCAACTGGGGAACCTATGCTAGTCTTTTTTTTTTTTTTAGCAATGCTTGAAAGTCCTCTATTTCATTAAATATCTATTTTTCATCTTGTAAGATTATACTCAGTTTTGCTAGATAGGTTATTCTTGGTTATAATTCCACCTCCTTTGCCTTTCAGAATATCATATTCTAAGCCCTCTACTCCTTCAACATGGAAGCTGCTAAATTTTGTGCAGTCCTAACTGTGGCTCCACAATGTTCAAATTGTTTCTTCTGGCTACTTTCACTATGTTCTCCTTGAACTAGGAGCTCTGGAATTTGACTATAATATTCCTGAGAGTTTTCATGTGGGGATCTCTTTCAGGAAGTGGTTAATGGATTCTTTCAATTTATATTTTACCCTCTGGTTCTAGGATATCAAGCCAGTTTTCCCTGATGATTTCTTTAAATAGGTCTAGGCTCTGGTAGTCCAATAATTCTTCAATTATTTCTCATCAAACTGTTTTTCAATCCAGTTGTCTTACTAATCATATATTTTGTGTTTTATTCTATTTTTTATTCTTTTGACTTCATTTTATTGTTTCTTGATGTTTCTTGGAGTCATTATCTTCCACTTGCCCAATTCTAAAATTTAAGGAATTATTTTTTTTCATCACATCTTTATACCATTTTTTTCCATTTGGCAAGTTCTTTTTTATTGATTGATTTATTTATTCTTTGGCTATGGAATGGGGTTAAGTGACTTGCCCAGGGTCAAACAGTTAGTGAGTGTTATGTGTCTGAGGCCAGATTTGAACTCAGGTCCTCCTGACTTCAGGGCCAGTGCTCTATCCACTGCACCACCCAGCTGCCCGCAGTTCTGCTTTTTAAGGAGCTATTTTCACCAGTGATGTTTTGTACCTCTTTAAGGATTTGGCCAAATCTGTTTTTTAAGGTATCATTTTTTTAAAGTGTTTTTCATGCCTTTCTTATGAAGATATTAATTGCCTTTTCACAATTTTCTTTTATCATTCTCATTTCTTTTTCCAGTTTTTCCTTTGCTTCTCTTATTCTTAAATTTTTATTTTTTAAACTCTTCTAGGAATTCTTTTTGGGCTTGTGTCTAATTCACATTTTTTTTCCCCTTTGAGGCCTTGGTTGTAGTGGTTGTGATATCTTTGTTTGCTTCTGAGTTTGTGTGTTGATCTTACCTGTCATTATAGTAGCTTTTTATGTTCAGATTCTTTATTTTTTGTTTGCTTATTTCCCCAACATTTCTTGACTTTGAACTTTATGTTAAAGTTGGACTCTACCAAATGGGTATAGGAAATCACTGTCCCAAGCTTCAGGCTTTTTCACACTGTTGTTCTTAGAGCTAGTTCTGGAGATTTGGAAGCTTCCAGTGCTTCTCAAGTGGTATAATCTGGGAAGAGGTGTGGTTACTGCTTTCCTGGTCTGTACTGTGGTCCTTGCCTCAGAAGGACCCCTGATCCTGTGTAGCAGCAAGTGATGCTGCTCCTTAAGGCCCCTGCTCCATTTGGACCAAAACAATACTGCTCCTTAGGGCCCCTGTTCACTTGGGACTACAAGGGATATTGCTCCTCAGTTCCCCTGCTCCTTTGTGCTTGAAAGTACTCCTTTCTGCCCTGGAACTGTGACCCAGAAGTAGCTGTGATCAATGGAGTTGCCAGATAGCACCTTGCCTTGCACCCAGCGCTAGCACTTGTCTTCCCTGTAATCTCTTTCTGACCAGTTGCCATCTCTGACTTGAGAACTTCTGAAGCTACTGCTGCTGCTGCTCCAACCTCTAAGGCCTACGGCTGGTATTGGTGCCAAATAGGCTCTGGGCCAGCCCCTACCCCGTGTCACAGACCTAACTTTCTGACTTTCTAAGTTGTCTTGGGCTGGAAAATTGTATCACCCCCACTTTCTGTAGGCTCTGATATTCCAGAATTTGATTTGAGGCATTATTTCAAAGTTGTAAGGTGGGGAATGTTGAGAGAGTTCTGCTGTTTCCTCTGTTCCACCATCTTGGCTCTCTCTTCAGAATTCAAGGCAGCTATTTTTCAGCCTGACATTAATAATAAAGAGCTTTCTTGAGCATGTATCCGAGATGTAATGGAGGGGCTCACAAGACTTTTCAAAACTAATTGCTACCACCCACTGCTAGTGATTCATATGGGAACAGATATTACCACTAAAAGAATTCTAGAAGACATTGCTAAGAAATTCAAAGCCCTGGACAAAAAAAATCAAAGTCCCTGGGGCACAGGTGATGCTTTCATCATGTCAGCTGCTTCTGCCAGGGCCATGAAAGAGAAATGCGGATTTGGGAAGTGAACAGCTCATTGACAAGACAGTGTCTACAAATAGTTTTTGATTTCTGAGCCAGAATTTAAAATATAGGAATCATGAGATCTTTAGAAGGGCTATAGTACAATTAATGGGGCTGGTCAACATATATTTGCCTCTAGTCTTCCAAATCTAATCAAGAGGGATTCAGTCTGGAAAGGAAAGGAGAAGAGAATTGTGTTTATATTGTTACCAAGCCAGATATTATACAGCTACACCAAAGAAACAAAAGTAGTAGAGAGTCCCAGTATTTCATAGGAAATAATACACAAGAAAGGAACCAGCAGTAAAATCTGTGCCCTCATGCATTAATGGTATGTAGTAAGCAATACATACTTGAGCTCTTATGAAAGAAAGGAACACAATTTGACCTCATAGGTATGACTAGAAGTTGGAAAATGTTACTTGTTAATAGACCATGGCTTCACCAAGAAGAGAACAAATAAGAAAGATAGTGTATCCTTGTACATTAAGAAGGTATACTCACATAAGAGTACCTAGGAACTTCAGATTAAAGAGAATAAAATGAGCAAGATTTGGCTAAACATCAGTGGAAGAAGAAAAGGAGAATTGATATTGTCCTTGGATTTTATTATTAATCACTTTCATAGAAGGAGAAAATAGAGGAGTAAAATAGGAAACAAAAAAAATTAGCATTGAGCCATAACATTGTAGTAATGATAGACTTTATAAATTCTCATTCTCTCTCTCTCTCTCTCTCTCTCTCTCTCTCTCTCTCTCTCTCTCTCTCTCTCTCTCTCTCTCTCTCTCTCTCTCTCTCTCTCTTTCTGTCCCCCCTTCCCTCCCTCCCTCTCCCTTCCTCTCTTTTCCTCTTCCTCTCTCCCTCTCTCTCCAACTGTATTGTTGATTGACTTTAATGATTGCTCACCCTTAATGAGGCAAAGAAAGGAAAAAACAAGGGAAGTGTTATTTGGGACTGGATTTTGATTAGCAAGGAGGAATATTTAGTTAAAGTAGAAATGATAGGGATCCTGATTGGAAGTGGCCATGCCATCTGTCTTTGATTTGTGATTTAAAAAAAAAAAAGAAAAGTAGGTTTAGTCAAATTTGCTTCTTAGATTTGGGCACAGTTGATTTTAAGGGGTTAAGGCAAAGGATAAGCAGAATCCTGCAGACTAAAATTCTCCTGGGAGGCCGACTGACAATGGATGGAAATCTATGATTAATGAAAATTTAAAAATTAAAACAATCCCAAGAAAGAAGAAAAGGGAATATTGTCTAAAGAGATGAATATAGATGCATATCAAACTTACTAGACAAATGAGTTTTTGAAATGACAAACATAAAAGATGGAAACAAATAAAAGTAATAGAGAATATATACAAAATCATAGCACAGGTCAATAAGAATAGATTAGAAATGCTGATACTCAGAGTGACAAAGGGGCCTTTATAGCTGTGGTTGCAAAAAAGAAGATAGGCCTTCTGCTCACAGAGGATGGGGCTATGATAACCAACAGTGGACAATAGACAGCAGGCAGAACTATTTGATTGTTTCTGCTTTCTCTGCCAAGAAAAATGATCTCTGAATTGTAAAGGACAGAAAACAGAACAGAGTGGTTAATACTGAGTTGAATACTAAGATAAGTAAGGAGATACTAAAAGAGTAGCTACCCTCTATGAGTTCAAGTCAACAGACTTAGATAATTTAAATTGCTAGGTACTGAAATTATTTGTGAATATGATGACTGAGACACCATCAGTAGTCTCTGAAAAATTAGGGAGGTTTGGAGAAGTGTTATGATTCTAGAGAATAACAAATGTTCCACCTTTCAAAAAAAAAAAAAGAAAGAAAAGAGAATGGATTCTGCAACCTACAGGATGGTGAGCCTGACTTCAGTTTCTACCAAAAATTTAGAATGCATTACTAAAGGAAATACATTTGTGAATATCAACGAAGGTAAGTAATGATCACTAAAAGCTGCCATGGCTGTTTGGAGAAATGCTTATGTTAATTTTACCTCCTGGTTTCTTCTGATAGAATTATTACACTGCTGGATCAGGGGAATTCCATAGACATAATTTGCCTATATTTTTAAAAAGCATTTAACAGTCTCTCTCATATTACTTTGTGGGCAAGATGGTGAATTATGGACTGGATGATAATGGAATTATGAAGAACTAATTGAATGACCAGACCCAAGGAGTTAATGGCCCAGTGTCAATTTGGAGCATGTTCTCTATGGTGGAGTGTCTCAGTGATTGTCCTTGCCCTTGTTCTGCTAAAGCATTTTATCAGTGACTTGGATAAAAGTATGGGTGGAATTCATATCAAATGTGTTGATTCACTTCAACAAACATTTACATACCATCTGCTCTATGTAGGTAGGTACTTTACATGATCATAGGTATGCAAAGACTAAAACAAAAGTCTCTGTTTTCAAAGATGTTAAATTCTGCTTAGGGATGCAAGATGTACACAAAGAAGTAAATTTAAAGTTATAGAAAACAATTTCAAGAAGGAGTGAGCTAATTCACTCAGCCAACCTGGGGTATCAGTAAAGGTCCTATAGAGAAGGTGACTTCTTTAAAGCAACAAAGCTGGGAGTGAGTGCTAACAATGTGAATAGAAGAACCGGTGTCCAAAAAGATTGTGATAAACAAGAACATTTGGCCTAATCTAAAGCCACACAATTTATGAGAGAAAAATGTAAAACTTTTTGTTGATTGTTGAATTCACAATAGCAAAGGAAATTAATCCTTCTTTGCTATTGATGTTATGGTTTAGAATAATAGTTCTCAAACTTTTTGGTTTCAGGATACCTTTATACTCTTAAAAACTGAGGACCCCTTCTGAAGAACTTTTCTTTATGTGGATTATGTCCATCCATCTTTACCCTATTAGAAATTAGAACATCTTAGTATTATTATGAAAATCATTTTGGCCTCATGAAACCCCTGAAAGGGTCTTGGGGATTTCTAGTGATCCTTGAATCACACTCTGAGACATGCTGACTTAGAACATTCTAGAGAATCATCAAAGATACTGATTGAGACAATTAATAGCTTCTGTACAGTTGTAGGCTGCAAACTAAACCTACAGAAAATCAAGATTATTTTAATATAATATCAACAATATCAAAATGGCAAAATTAAAATGGAAAATCTCATTCAAAATAATTATAAAATACATAAACATTTGGGAGTCAATCTACCAAAGCATAATTACTGTTTATATACATTAAGTTACAAAATGCTCCTTAAAGAAATAAAGACTTTAAGAGCTGAGGAATACTTATGATTAGGTTTTTCCAGTATAATGAAAATGGCAATACTCCCAAAATGAATTTACAATTTTAATGCTATACTAACCAAACTATCAAAGGAATACTTTACCAAACTCAATAAAATGATAAAAAAAATTTTGGAGAAATCAAAATCTATTATGTCAAGTAAAATTATGACGAAAGGTAAGAATGAAGAAGGAGGGGTAGCATTTCCAGATGTTGAATAGCAGTGTAAAGCAGCAGTGATCAGACCTTTCAGCATTGGTTAAGAAAATGGGTAGATTGGAGAATAGATTAGATAGGGGAGAATCAGAAACAGTGGAACTAAATAACCTACTGGTAAAATAAACCTAAAAATATAAATTATTTAGGAAAGAATTCTCTGTTTGATAAGAACTTCTAGGGAAAATGGAAAACAGTCTGGTGGAAATTAGAGTTAGACCAACATCTTATATTGTTCCACAATAAATTCACAATGCATAGGGGACTGGAATATTAATGATAATATAATTACCATAGGGGCAGCTAGGTAGCACATAGATAGAGTGTCAGGCCTGGAGTCAGGAAGACTCTTCTTCCTGTGTTCAAATCTAGCCTCAGGCATTTACTAGCTTTTTGACCTTGGAAAAGTCAACTAGCTCTGTTTGCCTCAGTTTTCTCATCTGTAAAATGAGCTGGAGAAGGAAATGGTAAACCACTCAAGTATGTCTGCCAAGAAAACCACAAAATGAGGTCACAAAAGTGGGACACAACTGACAGAAACTGAATAACAATGAATAACAACAAATAATTACCGTAATAACATTACCATAAAAAAAAATTAGAGAAGCACATCATATGCCTTTCATAGCCAAAAACTATGGCAGGTGAAAGATGAAATGACTGAGAAAACAAAGGTTTGATCTTCCAAGCATTTTGATTTATTAAGCAATGTATGCCAGTTGCTTAACAAATCAGGACCGAGCCCCTTCCTTATCTTAGGGCTGTTTTCTGAATACAGGGGGAGACCTACTTTTGTATATCAAAAATAATTACCCAGATAAGGCCAATTAATTAAAATAAAATAATACATTAGGTAATCTGATTTCTAATTGGATGAAAAATTAGGGATTTCCCAAGTTGGCAGGGGGAGAACAAACAGGTGCCATTCCCTGAATTCGGGGAAAAAAAGGTGTCCTACTCCTTCCCCCTTCCCAAGTGTCTGTAAACAATTCAGTGAACCTGGAAATAGTTACTGATTAATCAGTACGAGGCCAATTTTCCAATAAGACATATGGGCTTCTTGAGATGCCTGATTGTGAGAAAACTTCCATGCATCAGTCTTAGGATCTTACTGGATTTTTGGGCAGCAGAAGGTAGACCGGGGTGAGGACCTGCAGCCTCGAGGCCACATGTGGCCCTCTAGGTCCTTGGGCGCAGCCTTTTCACTGAGTCCAAGTTTTACAGAACAAATCCTTTTATGAAGGATTGATTCAGTCAAAGGGCTGCACTTCAGGACCCACAGGGCCACATGTGGCCTCGAGGCTGCAGGTTCACCACCCCTGGCCTAGGCCCTTAGTTAAGCTTCTCTGAATAGCAGGTAGAGGTGGTCCAGCTTTACAGCCATGCAGAGCTAGATTCAAACAATACAATAAGGTGTTCTCCCAATTCCTACAATTGAATAAAGTTTTCTCATAGGACAGAAATTGGACTAGACCCATGAAAGAATAGAAAAGGAAATGAGCTAGCTCCAGAATTGAGTCACAAGATGGAGTCAGCGCGGTTCACTCAATTCGCACTCTTAACCACTTGCTGTCCTAATCCCCTCAATTCCCTCATAGTAGATGAATTCATAAACTAACAAGGGGTAAAAGTAATTTCAAATAATAAACTAGATAATTTTCGTTACATTCAATTGAAAAGCTTCTGCACAAACAAAAATTATTCATGTAAGATAAGGGAAGCAATTGACTAGGGAAAAATTTTATACAATTTCTGGTATAAAGGTTTGATATCCAAGATATATGGATAATTAGTAGAAACATATAAGTTCAAAAGCCATTACCCCAATGGTTAATTAATTCCCCAGAGGTCAAAGAATATGAAAAAAATTAAGTATATTACAAGCTATTAATATCCATATAAAAATGTTTTCAATCACTAATATTAAGAGAAATGCAAGTCAAAACAGCTCTGAGGTTTCACTTCCCATATTGCCAGAGATAACAAAAGAAAGGCATATCTCAGCTTGAAGTAAGGCCAAGCTTCCCAGCCATTGGAACTGGCCTAAAGTAGAAGGGGAAGGTACCTCAAGGAGATGCCCCATCACTGGTGATCTTGAAATACAAATTGGATGGGCACTTGGTGGGTATATGGTGGAGGGGATTCTTGGTCAGGGACTAGATGGCTTCTGAGTGACCCTCCAAGGCTGTGGGTCTGTGACTCTGAATTTCCTTTTTGTCTGGGAACATGTGTCTATTTGATTCATTGCCTGGGACTTAGATTTTCAAAAGAAAAGAAAAAAAATGACAACAATAGAATCCTCCCTCTATCTAGTAGAATTCAAATTCTTTTCCTGGTATTTCAATCCCTTCATAGTCTGTCAGCCCCCTTCCACTCCAGCCTTAATATCAAACTCACTCCATAAAACTGTATACTCTATTCCAGTTAAACCAACATTGTATTTGGGAGCCTATGTGCCTTTATCCCCCTTGCTCCCCATGTCTGCAATACCCTCTTTCCCTTTCTTCTCCTGATGAATTTCTAACCACCCTTTCTGATACAGATCAAAGCCTACTTATTCTATGAAGCTCTCCCTTCTCCCCGCATTCAGTAGTGACCTGTCACCCCCTTGGACTTCACCCAGTACTTTGCATCACATATGTGCCTCCATGATGCATTAGTTACTGATGTGTACGTTTTATTTCCCTACTGGAATGCGTATCCTGGGAGGATAGAGACTGGTTCTCAGCTAAACTGTGTATCTCTTTCAGCACCTAGCATAAGGCTTAATATACAGAAGGTGCTTTGTTAAATTGAACCCTATGGCACATTTGTTATGTGATTGCCTAGTTAGTGACAAATAGATTCCATTATTGAATACAAAACAATTTATTTTTCAGGTTCTTTTTGTCTTTAACATTTAAAATTTTGTTGACTTGATCATGTCCATTTCACATGGTACCCAGCACATAGTAGGCTTTTAATGAATGTTTATTGACTGACTGATATACATTACAAGGACTTAAATTGTAAGGAATTGGCAGTCACTGGAGTTGTGATGTTTTGTACTGGGGTCATAAATATCCTCATTACAGCATGATTCAGTTGTCTTTTTTATGTTACAGATACTTTAGCACCTTGTGCTCCTGTGGGTTGGATCGTGTGCTTGGCCTAAGAAGCTATTTTCTCACTAGATTAAATACTGAGAAATAAAACCAAAATATGTAAATATAATATACCCCAAAACAAAAAATTAATTTTCAACACAGATGGGTTTCAGGAGGTTTAATGCCAAAGATTTTAAAAATCTTGTGCCGGGGGGACTTTATTTGCTATGGAGAGAAAATACTTCCTGTATTACCCTCACAGAATTCAGAGTTTCATTCCCAAAGAAGCCATTTGAAATAAAGTGAAAATCTATGAGCTTCTGATTCCTTTTAGCCCCAACAGTGCCGTGAACTTAATCTGTCCTTCCCCCCAAATAAAAAGAAGGGATGGTAGGTAGGAAGGTAGGTAAAGGCCTTTATGATATGTTTTTTTCCTTACAAATATAAATGAATCACCAAAGGAGATTTCTACTGTTTTTATTCAGTGACAACCCTGTATGAAGTCAATAGGAGTTGAATCTGAATAAGTATAGCCCAATTCCCACTCCATATGGTGAGCCAACATCAATAAAATTTTGGTAGTGAAGTTAGCCAATATAAAACTCTGTATCCAATCTCTCTCTTTCTCTCTCTGCATATCCATCCTTCCTGTTTTTCTTTTGTTACCTCCATTTTTGTCTCTGTCCCTCTCTCCCTTTATATTTCCTTTTCTATCCCTTTACTCTTCTCACCGTATCTATTCCTCACTAATTTTCTCTCTCTGTCTCTCTCTCTCTCCCTCTCTCTCTCTCATTTGTCTCTTGTTTCTGTCTCAACCAATGAGTGTTCACTGAGTGCATATCAGTACGTAAAGTACTTACAATGCCTATTAAATTATAGAGCCAAACTATGCCTTCAGGTAGCTTATAATCTGTTAAAGACACACACAGAGTGCTTAGAAGCACATCATTATAAAATCATTAATTTGCAAGGCAGAAAAAGAACGTCAAAGATTGTGTTGGTGCATTGGAAAATGGGTTAGATTAACTTTGAAAGGTTTCTGGAAGGAGATGGATCTTGGACTATGATTTAAAGGAAGAGAGGGGGATTATTTTGCACAGGAGAAGGAAGGCTGTTTTTGGAATGTAAGATAATTTATATCAAAACCCTTTAAAGTGAGGGTATGACAGCCTAGAGCAGGGGGTCTGGAAAAGTATAGTTTTACTAGTGCAGAAGTGGATTTTGGCAGAGCTTGTTGGCAAAGAGCTCTAAAAGCATAATTTTCTCTGCCATTTCTTCATGGAAGGTTCTTCTTGTGGGTTTGCTTTTTGATCTTGTCACTTCTATGCAAATCTTCCTAAACAATATACAGATCTCCCCTTGCAGACAAGAGTATTGTTGATTGAGGAATTGAATCATTCAGTGTGGGACAGGTCAGAAAAGGCATTTGAAGCATTATCATAGAGGTGATGTCTCTACTTACCTACAAGAAGGATCTTGATGTCCTTCCTATTTAAGAGGACCTCCAAAAATTTTATCCTTCTATTTTTAGCTTCACTCCCAGTGTATATCAGAATGCCAATTATTTCTCAAATACAACCCTGACAGTTCAGTCAGAGAAATTATCTGGGATGATATGTAGGCCTGGAATGGACATGTGCTTGTGAATATAATGTCAAATTGGGGATTGGTATACAGTTACATGTTTGTGGTCCTTGTATGCATATGTGTGTATGTATATATATATATAAATACATATGTGTATATTATGTGTATGTATGTGTGCATATATGTGTGTATATATGTATATATATGCATGCATTGCATGTTTATGTGTGTATGCCCCTAGCACTTAGCCCAGTGCCTACCACAAAGTAGGCACTTAAAAATATTGATTGATTGATTGATTGATTGAAAATGTGCTTTCCACAGATGAGTACTTAGAGTTTTAGGACCATTTGGGGGGTGGAATGGAAAGTGATTTGCTAGTATGTGTCAGAGGCAGGACTTGAACCCAATTCTGCCCAACTTCAAGACCTAAGGCATCCTGCTTCTGTCTACAACACCATACTGCCACTTGTCCAACAATTATACTCCAGTGGATCTATGATCTAATCCATATGGGTATTCCCTTTAATAACGTGAATCACTACTGATCCATGCCTTCCCCTTCTGTGCAACTCTTTCTCACAGCCTACCTCAAATTCATCATAAGGAGTGAATCCAATATAACTGCCTTGAGTGTTCTAAGTATTGCAGAAATACCAGTTGGGGCATGCCCATTGATTGTCCCTTTCAGTATATGATCTGCCCAGAAATTTTATCCTCAAAGTTAGAAAGCTGCTTAGCTCAAAGAGAAAATTTAAACTTATTTAAAATGTGATCTCTCCTCCTGCGCAAAGTAAAGAAAATTATCTCCATAAGTAAGTAACACTGATGTGGAAGTTAATATATTTAGAATAAGGAGGGTCCATAGGAATGATGTAGTCCAACTTTTATTTGAGCAGAAACATCCCTCCGTGCCCCCCACATACACATGCAGAGTGGCATGTACAATACAACTGACAAATTGTCTTCCATTCTCTGTTTGAAGAACTCCAGTGAGGGAAAACCTTATCCTTGAACCACTACTTGAATGAGAAATAGATTTATTATAGAACAAATGGGACTCTTTTCATTTTAGACAAAACACTCAGTACTTTCAATCCTTTTGTTATCTCTGTACTATATTACTCTCTTCCATTTAAGAATATGGCACTGGTGAGTTTTATTTAATACAAAATAATGAAGAGATTTGGATTGCCATGACTGCATTATTTAGTTTCTTTTGACCTTGAAAATGCTTATTTTTGCCTTATCAGAAGATCCATGTTCAACAAATTATTCGCTTACATAGATATTCATATGGCTATAGATGGAGATGGATATTCACTTTATGCTCTTTAGATAATTGCATGTGATAAGTATATAATTGAATGGCCGTTAAGGAATCTTCAGTAATTTCTAACTTTATTTTCTACTAGCTGATCACTCAAATTACACAGACATTTCTAAACACAGACCATTTCTAGCTGATTATACAACACTAATATAAATCACTGTAATTAGGACCAGGATTTATTAAATTCAGACTTTTCTATTTCATGCACTTTTAAAAATAGCTTCCTTAATTTCATTGACCAGTTACCCACCAAACTGATGACAAGGCTAAAGAGAACAAAGGGAACATTATTATCCATAATCTATTTGATTACCCAGACCATAACTTTCTACTTTTTTCCAAAATCTCCAAAAAAAAAAAAGAAACAAACAAACAAAAATTTGGACTCTCTAGAAAGTTTGAAGTTATCTCTCTCAAAAAGAGAAGAAGAAAAATTTACCTTTCACGTGGTCAGAATTCTGGTGATTTTCTGACCCTTAGGTCACTACTGACTGATTTTTATATGGATTATCATTCAAACAGTTGTTGGAGTGGTGAAGAGCAAGAGGTATTGCTCACCACTAGAGAGTGTCATAGAACATATTACCCTTGAATTGGGAGGGATCTGAAAGGTCATCTAGATCAACCCCTTCAGGAAGAATAAATCCCTTCTACAAAATCATTGGTAATTGAATCAAGTCAACAAGCATTTATTAAGCACCTGCATTGTGCCAGGGTACTGTGCTAAGCATGGAACTCCAAAGAAAGACAGAAGACAGTCCCTGTTCCCAAGGAACTCATGTAGAAAACATTCAAACAAGTACCTGCAGACAAGATATATACAGGTTATATTGAAAATAATCAACAAATGGAAGGAATTAACATTAAGGGGGATCAGGAGAGGCTTCTTAGAAGGTGAGATTTTAGCTGGGACTTGAAGGAAGCCAAGGAAGCTTGCTTATCAACCAGTTTTCTTACAACATGGTCTTGAATCCCCTGCCCATCCCACTTGTAGCTTTCTAACCGTGTTAGTCTGTGCCCTGAGCATTCCTGGGGCCTCACAGTTCCTGTTCTTCTGCCTCTTTGAATAACTTCATTATATACTGTTTGGAAATCTAATATTATAGCCACTTTTTTTAAAAAAGTACTCCAGGAATGACAGAGGCAGAGATACATCTCCAAGTTCCTACATTATCTACTCTGTGAATTCCATATATGAAGGTTCAGACTGGCAACTTAGATGAGCAATTGCATTATAAGATGAAAGATGGACAATGAATCTGTACAAGGGTGTCATCATTCATTGAAAGGACCCTGCTGACATCATAAACCATGGAAGCACAGCTGGATCAGCTTTTGTATGGCAAGAGAGCCCCATGAGTGATTTGTAGCCACTTGGCTATCCATTGTTAGGCTTGATATATAGACAATGTGCTGTTTGAAAACACACACACACTCACACACACCCCCCCCACACACACACCATCCTCACTACCACCATCACCATATGCCATTTTCTTGCCACATTTTTCTTCCCCTTCTACTTACATATTTTGAGTGTTTTTGTGCAGGCAGGAAAATGGGTTTACTCTGATTTGGATGGAGTGTCATGATCATAAAAGGGGGTTAGTGTGAGGTCATGTCTTCCATTTCAATACCTAGCAACACTGGTCCTTTTGTTTTACATGCAAGTTTAATATATGATTCTCCCACTTTGATAGAATACTCTAATAAAGAATATCACAAATGTAAAATAGACTAGGACAGTTAATTGAGCTTTAAAATCTTAAATTTGGGTTAAAAATCCAATATCTTGTTTGTATGTAGAATAAATGAATGTGCTTAAATGCTGAAATAGTTTAGGTTTTATCTCCTTTAAAATTTACAGTTCCAGTCCTGCCATATTTAGGCACATTTCCTCATATGGCATTTATGTGATGTGCTTTTTGCCTCCTATTGTGCCCTATTTAGCCATTACTGAACTTCTTCCTCTTGGTTACTGATTGTTCTTCCACTTTCCAGAGTATGTTTTGTTTTCCAAACTTCTGTTCTAAAGGGTTACCCATACCTCCCAAAGGTGGGCACTTAGTAAATGACATCCCTTTGCACTCACTCACATGTAGACTTGTTAAAATAGATATTTCGCTATTATGATCCATTATTTGTTCTTCTAGTCAAATGTGGATGAAGGAAATGAAGGCCAAACAACAAGGTTGCAGTACCCAAAGACAGCAATCTGAAACCCCTTTGTTTGTCTATCTATCTATCTATCTATCTGTCTATCTATCTATCTATCTATCTATCTATCTATCTAATTTCTTTATTTCTTTATTTATTTATTTGTTTGTTTTGTTTTGGTAAGGCAATTGGGGTTAAGTGACTTTCCCAGGGTCACACAGCTGGTAAGTGTCAAGTGTTTGGTCTGAAAACAGATTTGAACTCAGGTTCTCCTGACTCCGGGGCCGGTGCCCTATACACTGCACCACCTACCTGCCCCAACGCCCTGCTTTGTTTATAAAGAGAAATTATAAACAGTCTTCAAGATCTATACAGCTAATGCAACACACTTAGCAACTATTTATATGCACATACATGTATGTCTCTCCCCAGGGAGCCAGACTACATATGCCCCCATGAGAAGGCCTTTTTCCAGCAGGACAGAGGAACTCCTTTGATTATCCCCATTACACATCAATTGACACTATAACTTTTCAGTAACTTCCCCTTAGTCTCCTTCAGGATTCTTGGAGTCTTTGTTCCTCACTTTTCTTGTTTTTTTTTTTTTGTCAAGGATTTGGAGGGGCACTAAAAACAACCCTTGAGCTGAACACTAAGGGAAGCGAGAGATTCCAAGAGGTAGAGGGAAGAAGTAAGAGCATTCCAGGAATGGGAGATAGCCCATATAGTGGCATAGAGATGAAGGATGGAAGGACATGTGTCACAAATACCACAAAAGGCCTGTTTAACAGGACCATGGTATTGCAAGAAGTATAATAAACCTGGAAAAATAGACTGGTGCCAGACTGTGAAGGGCTTTAAATGCCACACGGAGGAATTTGCATTTTATTGTAGGAACAGTGGGGAATCACTGGAATTTCTTGAGGAGGGAAATGTTGCAGATAAGCCTATGCTTTGGATAAAATAAATTGGACAGCCCTGTGGAGGATGGACCAGAGAGGGGACAAGCTGGATTTTGGGAACCTGATTGGCAGTAGTTCAAGGAAGAGACAATGAGGGCCTAGAGTCGGGTAGTTGTAGTAGAGAGAGGGAGACATTGCAGAGATTAACAAATAGATGGAGTAAACAATGGTTAGCAGCTGATTGGATGGCTCAGGGGGAAGGTGAGAGAGAACAAAGAATTAAAGATGACTCCTGCTTTGGAAAACTAATTTACTGGAAGGAAGGATCCTGATTGCCCAGAAGGAGTAATTTTGAGGTCACCTTAACAGAAATAGGGCAGTTAAGAGGAGGGGTGGATTTGAAGGAAAGGTAATAAGTTCTGTGCTAGACTTGTTGATGTTTCAAAAATGTCTGCTAAAAATATGTCAGTAGGCTTTATTTTGAAATTATTGGACTATGCGATATAGTTATTTTTGTAACTTTTATTGGGAATTTCCAGTTTTCTTGACAGCACTGAGTTTCATTGTTTTTAATCATTTTTGCCAGTTCCGTTGGTCCATATCTGAAAGTTGTTTTCCTTTGCATTGTTGATTACTAGTAAGACTGGCAAGCTTTGCAAGTGCTTGTTCATGTTAAAATCTACAGATATTGGAGGCAGCTAGGTGGTACAGTAGATAGAGCACCAGACTTGGAGTCAGGAGGACCTGAGTTTAAATCTGGCCTCAGACTCAGTACTAACTATTAGCTGTGTGACCCTGGGCAAGTCACTTAGCTCTGATTGCCTCCCACCTTCCCCCAGATCCACAGATATTGATTAAGCTCCTACCATTTGCAAAGTACTATTCTAGATAGTGGTGGGATACAGACATTGACTATCCCCATCCTGAATATGATGCAACAAGGCATGTGATTTTTCAACTACAACATTATCAAGACGAAAAAAAACATTCTACAGACGTTGAGAAAGAAAAAATAAGTCATATTCGACAAAATACAAATTAGAGTAACATCAAACTGTTTTCAAAACAGCAAAGGAAAACCATCAAAGTTAGACAAAAAATAAAGGCTCAGGAAAAAAAGATAGGACCTCAGAATTAGCCTCTTAACCTGTCCATATTATTTGAAAGGAGAATTCACTTCAAAGATAAATAAGGTAAAGAAGACTTTTTCATTAAAAAAAAAATCACAACTAAAGAAACTCCTCTAATTAGTAGAAGAAATCTAAACTAAGGAAGTTATATATACACACACACACACACACACACACACACACACACACACACACACATATATAATATATACATACATACATATATACATAGACATATTATGAATATATACATATATGGATATATGTTACTGTAGAAACTCCCTCTTCTAGTACAATTCAGTACCTTTTCTGAAATGTTTAGTCTTAGAGAGCTGGCTGAGGACTGAGAGGTCAAGTGATTTGCCTAGGGTCACCCAGCCAGTATATTACAAAAGTGAGATACAGATAAATAGATTTATAGAGATTTAGTCTAACAAACTAGGCATCTTTTTTTTTACTTTTTTAAAATATTTCTTTTTTGTTATGAATTTAACAAACATGAATATTTCAATATACAAACAACAGAAAAATATGATTACAAATGAAACTATGAACACCTACTACATACTGAGTTTTAAAGTATATGTCAATTTAACATGGTGGCAACAAATCTGCCCTGCTTGTCTGTCCCATTCTGAACTTCCTTATGTTCTCTTCTGTTTATTTTTAATATCTCATTGATGCTTTTTAAAAAAATATATAAATTTATTTATTTTTAGTTTTCAATATTTACTTCTACAAGATTTTGAGTTGCAAATTTTCATCCCATCTCACCCCTCCCCTCACCCCAAGATGGCATGCATTCTGAATATCCCTTCCCCTAGTCTGTCCTCTCTTCTATCTCTCCTCCCCCCTTCTCTTATCCCCTTCCCCTTCTATTTTCTTGTAGGGCAGGACAGACTTCTGTACCCCATTTCCTGTGTTTCTTATTTCCCAGCAGCATGTGAAAACATTTTTTTTTAAACATATGTTTTTAAAACTTTAGGTTTCAAATTTTCTCCCTTCCTCCCTCCCCACCCACCCTCATTGAAAAGGCAAGCAACTCAATATAGGTTATACATGTGCAGTTATGCAAAACGCTTCCATAGTAGACATGTTGTGAAAAACTAACTCTATTTCCCTTAATCCTATCCTGCCCTCCCATTTGTTCTATTCTTTCTTTTGACCCTGTCCCTCCTCAGAAGTATTTGCTTCTGATTACCTTCTTTCCCAATCTGCCCTCCTCTCTATCATCCCCCTGCTCTCTTGTCCCCTTCTCCCCCTATTTTCCTGTAGCGTAAGATAGATTTCCATGCCCGATTGAATGTGTATGTTATTCCCTCCTTAAGCCAAATCCTATGAGAACAAGATTCACTCATTCCCTCTCATTTTCCCCTGTTTCCCCTCCACTGTAAGAGCCTTTTCTTTTTTTTTTGTGAGATAATGTACCCCATTCTACCTCTCCCTTTCTTCTTCTCCGAATATAATCCTCTCTTATCCCTTAATTTTATTCTCCAGATATGACCCCTTAATCTTCAGCTCACCCTGTGCCCTCTATCTATCTATCTATCTATCTATCTATCTATCTATCTATCTATCTATCTATCTATCTATACGTACATATATTTTTTTTCCTCCAACTACCCTAATACTGACAAAGGTCTCATGAGTTATAAATATCATCTCAAACTAGGCATCTTAAAGAGAGTAGATGATTATTTATATAAAAATATATAAATTAGCAAATCTGAAATAGCAGATAATTAAAAATTTAAATAAACTAGTCTCATATGAAGAAACAAGACAAGCTATCAAAGAATTACCCTTCACAAATATACCTGGCCCAGATGGCTTCATATCTGAATTCTGCTAAAATTCCCAAGACTATAAATAATCTCTGTCTCATAGGTTATTCATAATAATAGAGAGCTATGACATGCTCTACAATATCCTTTTATTCAGTGAGTATTTGTTGTTTTAAAACCGACAAAGATAACAGTGAAAGAAAATGATAGAATAATTTCCCTAATGGGTACAGATATAATAATATTAAATTGAATATTAACTAATAAAATGCAATATTATAATTTTTACACTTGTTTATCATGAGCATCAAGTAGGTTTTATACCAGTTACGGGAGACTGGTTCAAGAACATAAAATACACCAAAAGGACCTTCAAAAATAGTATTATATTAATTGATTTAGAGGGGGAAATCCTTGAACAAATACATTAAAAACAGAAATAGAGGCATTTTTCTGAGCTCTATTAAAAACAAAACGAAACTACATTAAGCCTATAGCCAATGTCATGTGTATTGGAAACACACGTGAGGTCTTCCTGCTAAAAACAAGTACAAAACAAAGATACCTACTTTCACTGCTTTTATTTGATTAGAAATTCTAGTAATTGCATTAAGACAGGAGAAAGATAATAGCTAGTATCAAAATGAGAAATGAAGAGGCCAAAATATTGTTGTTATTGTTGTTTTTCAGGTGAAATGATAGTGTATCTAGAAAATTAATCTGTTTGAACCAAAAAGTTAATAGAAACAATAAATTAGTTTAACAAGATAAGACACAAAATTAACCCACAAAAATAACTTAATTGCCAAACATAATGAACTTTTTTCAGTCCTCATCCTTCTTTAGGCCTCTGTAGCCTTTGACCCTGTTGATCACCATCACCTCCTGGATAGTCTCTAGCCTCTAGGTTTTTGCGACTTTGGTGCCTCTTGATTCTCCTTCTACCTGTTTGATTATTCCTTCTAAGGGTTGCCCCATATACACTAACATATTTATGGTAGTACTTTTTTGTGATAGCAAAGAATTAGAAACAGAGTAGCTACTCATCAATTGGTAAATGGCTGAACAAACTGTGGTACATGAATGTAATGGAGTGCTACTGTGCCATAAGGAATGATGTATGTGATGATTACAGAGAAACATGGAAATGGCTAGATGAAATGATGCAGTGAAGTAAGCAGAGACAAGAAAACAATCTACAAAAAAAACAAACGAAAAAAAAAAACAAAAACAGAAAACAATCCACACACTGACTCCACAATGTAAATAAAAAGGACAAACATGCACACAAATCCAAAGTGGATGTTGCAGAATTATAGAGAACAATCATGGCTTGAAAGAATAGATATGATAGATCCACAAGTGTTATACATTGCACATATTTTCCATATAATGAACAATTATACTGATTGTTTCCTCTCTCTCTCTCTCTTTGTCTCAAAAATATACTATTTGTTATATGGGATGGCACTCTGGGAAGGGTTGGGAAGAGATTCTGGGGAAAACCATGATGTTGTGAACAACAAAGGATATCAATTAAAATCTTATTTTTTAAAAAGTGAGGCTGTCACCAGGCACCAGGTAAAGGTTTCCTTGGACATCAACCAAAATTTATTCATTCCCAGAATTTGGTAACATAATGAAACCCCTGGCATCATCCTGAGTGAGGAAATTGCCTGCCTTTGACAGTGATGAAGCATGCTACATAGCAGTGTACATGGCCAAGGCAATCTTTGACATGATATTAGTCATTTCATTTTTTCAGGATCTCAGTTTCTTTTTTCTGTAAAATGAAGAGACTCATCCCAAGCAATCTGTAAATCCCTTTGCAATTCTAAATCCTATAATCTTATAACCAAGACCTAACTTATATTTCTCCTCCTAAATTGTTCTTCCTTCTTACTTCACTGCTTTTTTCCCTGTGGACATTCCTATTCACACAGCTGCCCATTTTTTTCAACCTTAAGTGTCTCTGATTTTTTCCTTTTCCTAACTTGCTATATCCAATAACTTTCTGATGTTTTATGTAGGTCTTGTGTATTTCACTTCTGCCAAATCTCTTGCATCCATCCCCTCTTTTCAGTTCCCATTATCATTACTTAGTAATGAAGGTATACAGTAATTGTAAGAGAGTACTGAATTGAAGTTGCCAGGCCTGGATGAACGGCATCCCAGTGTACCACGGGAGTTGGCAGTTCTTATTGTAGAGCAGGGTTGTCAGTGAATAAAGAATGAGATAAGTAGCTTAGGATTAGAAAAGGGGAAAGGTTGTTATAGTTTAAAAAATAAAAATACAAATGAAGAGGGTAGAGCCTGCAAACTAGAGACCCTTGAGTTTGAATTCTATTCTTGGAAAAATTCCAGAACACATTTAAAGAATGAAGTGTGTGAACGTTCAGAAAGGGACAGATTTGTCACCAAAACTCAGCATGGCTTCTTGAAGGACAGGTCATGCTAGATTAACCTCATTTTTAAAATAAAGGCAAATAGATTAAGAAGAAGATGGCAAGTTTGAGTAAAGCATTTTACAAAACATCTGCTGCTATCCTTTTGGAGAAGGGAGTACCATTAGTTGAATTTCAGATTATTTGAATGGTCTGGATCAAAAGAATAATCATTAATGGTTTGATATCAACATTTGTACAGGTATATAATGGAGAGATGTTGGCTTGGTTCTGTGCCAACATTTTGATTGTTGGATGAAACAACATGCAGTATATTCACCAAATTTTGTGGATGACCCAAAGCTAGGAGAGAGAGTTAATATGTTAGATGATGGTGGTAAGATCCCAAAAGATCTTATTAGATTTAAATATTGCACTGAATCTAATAATATGAAATTTAATGGGGCTAAATTTAAAGTGTGGCACTGGGGTTCAAAAATGTCAACTTCATGAGAACATGATGTAGAAGTGCTGGCTGGGAAGTAGTTCATGAGAAAAATCTTGGGCCACTAAAAACATGGCTTTATTTGCTGGCTACCTTCCAGTCCAGAGGCAAGTCTGTCTGCCTCTCTGAAGCTTTTTCCTCATCTGTAACATGGGAAATAATGAATCAGACTTGTACCACCTACCTCACATTGTTCTAAGAAGGAAAGCCCTCTACAAACCAGCAAGATGCTACAAAAATGATTATTCACCTTTTGCCAAACCACCAGCCTTCACACTCATGTAAATCTGAAAGGCAAGCTTCTTGATGACAAGAACTGTCTCTTTCTTTCCTTCTTTCCTTCTTTCCTTCTTTCCCTCTTTCCTTCTTCTTTCTTTCTTTCTTTCTTTCTTTCTTTCTTTCTTTCTTTCTTTCTTTCTTTCTTTCTTTCTTTCTTTCTTTTTTTTTGCTTCTCCAGCATCTAACTCAGTGCCTGTCACAAATAGGCAGTTAATAAATCTTGTCCAATTACATTAAGTTGAAGCCATATTTTTTAATCAGCTATAACTGAAAGGGCTAAAGAAATTCTTCCATACCCTATAAAATCCAATACAAGATGAAATACAGAAAGTAGATGTCTGGAAGAGTCAGAAAGTAGCTACACCTGAGAAAGAATCATGTGGCAATCCTGAGCAATCCCATTTTTAGGAATGTGTTATGAGAAAGGGTGTCAGAAGCTTTACTGAAGTAAGATAGATTAAATCTTTGTTACTTTTCCTTTATCTACCAAGGTCATCACTCCGTTGTAGAAAGAAGTTATATTGTTCTAAAATGAATTATTCTTCATAAAGCCTTCCTGTTTACTAGAGTACCCTGGGTTCTTGAAGTCACTTACAAATTGATTGTTTAATGATCCAGTTCATGGCCTTGCCAGGCATGACTACCTTATAAATTGTGAAGCCAGCAATGAAATTTGAAATTCAGACCCCTTTCAAAATGGTGCAATTGGTGGGAGCATAGGATGCATAGAGAAGTGTATCTTTGGAGCTAAAAGCACCAACAGTATAACAGCCAGTTTTTTGATGTTGTGTCTGCAACACCCAATACCATCTAGGCACTGCATTTGTCAAATGATGTACCTGCAGACATTTGCCTTCTTCCAAGTCCAGTGGAACTGTATGTTTCTTATTTTCATCCAATTTATATAAATAACACTCTGAGTTTACTAGAGTTCAAGATAAGAGACCATTTAGATAAGCTCCAAATAAACATCAGGCTCATCTCGATGCTTATCAGAAATGAATTTCTGAGCTTAGGCCATTCAGAATTAAATGTCCAATTTTTGTAGAGTCTTAGAGTATTCTTAAAGCTATCATGAAGCTAACTTCCTTTGTAGAGGTACTAAACATCTATAGATGGAAAGGAACTATTGACCTAGAGGCGAATGAAAGCAAATTAACATTTTAATCCCCAGCCTCTTGCTTGCTAATATGTCGTGGCCTAGGGAAGATTCTCTCCACAGGACTCTCCATTGATTCTATAAAGGTATATGCTCATCACTGATCCCTTTGGTTACAATTTGGCCCATTTACTTGCCTTTCAAAGTAGGGTTCAGCTGTCAAAATCAGGTTAGAAAACTGCTCCTAAATGAGCCTGCCTTTTCCCTGCAGTTCTAGAAGAGTCAGTTTCTTCTTCAGTGACAGACATACACGCACAGTGAAATAGTCTATTGAATTTCCCTCACAAAAGGCTATCTTTCCTATCCAATTCACTGTTATTTAAATGTTATACCACCTAAGCAGGGGATGAAAATATTAAATAATACACCTGTCAGTATATTCCCTATGCCATTAAAGGTATGGGTTCCTTACAGTTTCACTATCTCTGATTCTTCTTGTTTTTCAAGTATGGGAGATGGTGGGCTTCCTGTTACTGGAGGCCTTTGAGGAAAGGCCAGATGACCATTTGTCTGGGATGCCATTGGGAGGATTGTGTCCAACTGTAAGTTAAACTAAATGGTCTCTGAGGTACCTTCCAGTTTGGAGATACTGCAATTCTATCATTTGCTGAATTTCTTCTATATGATGATTACCTAACTTCCATTCAACAAACAGTGATTAAACACCTATTATGTGCCAAAATAGTGTGCTAGGCAATGGGGACATAAATAGAAAAACCAAGTAATCCTGCCATCAAAGAACTTCTATCTGCTGGTGAGGTCCAGCATTTATATGTGTAAGAAAATACAAATTATTTACAAAGTAATGCAAAGTAATTTCAGGAGGGAAATTTGGTAATAATTGAGGGAGGGCTGAGGAGAGATAAAGAGAGGCCTAATGCAGACAGCAGCCCATGAACTGTGCTTTGAAGGAAGCTAGGGAATCTATGAGACAGAAGTAAGGAGGTGGTGCTTTCACAAGTGGTTCAGAGTCAGAGGTGGAAGATGGAATACCATGAATAGGGCATGGTTAGCCAGCTAGTTTGACTGAAACAGTGCATGAAGCATAGTCATATGAAGTAAGACCAGAAATCTAAGTGAGAGCATACTGTGTAGGGCTTTAAATCCCAACCTGAGCATTTTTATATTTATCCTAGGGATAAAAGGGAGACATTGATGATTTTTGAATAAGGAGATAGAACGATCAGATCTGTAGCAAGGAGAAAAATGGAAAATAATCCTTGCCCCCAGTGAGCCTACATTCTGGTGACATTAGGGAATGAATCCACATATTAGTAAATTGTGATATTTATGCTTTGATTTTAATCCAATGAGAACAGCCCGAAGAAATATTAGTGATGCCCAGAAAGCATTGTGACAGCCACTTGTCAGAGATGAATAACATAAGAAATGGGCCACAGATTTCACTTAGCCAGTTCAAAATTACTGTGCCCCCAAGAAAAATACTTTTTGTACTCTATTAAATGGCCTTTTAAGATTTGGACTTGACATTATCATCAAATCAGTAGATACATTTCAAGAAATAATACCTGATTTTGACCTTTTTTATTGTAGTCACTGCATCATCAGTCTGCTTGATTAACTTGTCAGCTTTCCCCCCTACAGACTGTGAGCCAAGCTGTTGGCACTGAAAGCTTTTAAAAAGACCAAAGAGTCTGTGATAAGGTCAGGGTATATCAAGAGAGAAAGCAGGGCAAGGCTTGTTGTTGTTTTTTGTAAGTGGAAAATGACTGAAAAGTGATTAGTGACTATCTTACGACCCTTTGCTTCTTCGTGTTTTTTTTTTAATGCAAGTAGGACACAGGTCTCTCTGAGTACAGACTTTGAAATCAATTTAAGGTATATTTCTATTTTAAGGCCCCATAAACTAAGAGTTCTTTATAGAAGTACATGCTGAGCTGCATTTTGAGAGAAAATTTTATTTATTAAACAAATGACATTTATTAAAATCCTCTGAACTAAGCAGAAGAATACACATCCTTTTCTTCTTCAGACCAGCTATACTAGTCCTGATGTCAATCAAGAGCATATATGAAGGATTCAGCATTTGCAGAATACTACATTAGGTACAATGGGAGGGAGAAGGGCTGATACAAAACAAGTAATTCTCTTTAGTCCTTTATGATCTTACGGAGAACGAATCTCACATTTCTGTGAGGCTGAGCTGCCTCAGAAAATGTTCAATTGGCATGGGAGGTCTGCAAGCAGATTCTATACGTCCATTAGTCCAGTATGTTATAGTAGGGATTCCGTTGACATGTGGGTTGGACTAAATGGCCCCTAAGGTTCTTTCAGTTTTCAAATTCTGCAATGCTGTGACTTGTTTAATCAGTTTAGAGCATTTTTATTATTGAAACTCTCTTCTTCTGCAGTTTAGAGTCTTACACTCATCTGGTCTGCTGAGAAGTCACACAGCTAGTTTGTGTCAGAAACAATACTTGAACCCAGGATTTCCTAGCTCTATTTGCTATGCCAGGCTGCCTCTCCAGAACATACATAAGACAATATCAGAGAACTACTACACGTGTGCTCAGAGCTAAACAAATGCAAGTTGAAATGGCATAGAGATGATAAGGATTTGGCTTTTGTCATCTGTCCAAAGGATAAGGCAGTGTCAGGAAGAGACTAGAACAGAGTGGTGTGAATCAGATGTGTCCAATATGCAAAGGCCACGTTCAACATTCCATGGAATTAGATTAAAATGTAATTGGGAAATATTTAACAATGTGAATAAAAATTCAATAGAACATAGATAGTGTGAATATGTGGTTTTCTAAGTCAACATGTGCCAGCAGGGATCCATATGTAGGGTTTATGGCCATGTTTCTGTTTGAATTTGATGCCTCTGGTCTGAATCATGATCAGAGAGATTCTGGTTCATTCATTTATGAAATCATTCAACAGTCCTTTGTGAAGCACCTGTCGTATACAAAGTGAGGTAGTTGATTGAGGGGGAAGTAGAAAGATAGTTGAGACTTGACCTTTGTATTCATGAAACATACTTTGCTTTCACATCATACCACACGCTTAGTACACTGGGTTTATACTGTAAGGTCATCAGTATTTGAAAGCATGCATAAGTTTAAAAATTCATATCACCAAAGTTCAATTTCTCACTTTAACTTTTGCAGCAAATTAATCACTTCAAAGTTGCCTAAATCATTCATTTTCCCCTTCTTAGCTAATAGTAGGCATTGAAGGAAGGAAGTAATGAATTAATTAATGAATGAGTGAATCTTCTTCTTTGTTAAGACACAAAACAAGCAAATTGGGAGATTTGTCATTGAGGGTATTTCTGTCACAAAGAAGTGAATCAGCTGAAACACTCAGTGACAGCCATTATAACATTTCTTATCTTCACAGTAAAAATAAAAAGAGAACTCTACACTGACCACACTGCAGACAATCACCATTTATGATGATGATTTTCAGCAAGTCTTTACTCAAGGATTTTGCCACTTAGCAATGGCAGTCTGATATTATCACACAGTATTTATCTTGCCTTTTCTCTCATCAGAGACTCTTATTAACCACTGGGTGACAAATAACATAATTATGAAAGAAGTTTAAGTAATAGTGGAATTAAGAGAAAAAGATAACAAACTATTGCAGTGCCCTGTTAGAAGTGCCTCACTACCTTTTCAGCTAGAAACAACCTAGTTCCTGGATAAATGGAGTACTGTATGTGACAATGATAATTATAATAACTGACATTTCTATGTTATTTCAGATTTGTGAAGCTCTTTACATATGTTTTCTGATCTGATCCCCACCAAAGAAATGCAAAAATCCAACGGCATGAAAATAGGCACTGTTGTTGTTCCCATTTATTGATGAGAAAATGGAGGCTCAGAGAGGTCCAGTGACATGCCTAGGGTCACACAACCATTAAGTGTCTAAAGGCAAAATGAGAATCTAGGTCTTTTTCACTCCTTTCTTTTAGTATCATAGTGTCATAGAATTTTGAGCTGGAAGTAACTTTGGAGGTTTTCTACTCCAACTCCTTATTTTACAGAGGAAGAACCGGAGTCCCAGAGAGGGGGAAAGACCTTATTATCTCTCCCCCAAAGGCAAAAAGGACAAGATCAGCAACTTCTGATTCATATATCCAAGTTCCCATTTATAGAAAAAATGTATAAGCGTAATTTACATTAATGGTGCATTAAGTGCACCGTTGATGAGGGTATTAGAAGAGACATTCAATGATGAACCATATCTTTACCACCATACAATTGACTGAAAGATACAGAGAATATATGATCCCTTTTTTAGAGTGGTTAATTTATTTTAAAATTTAAGGATGTCATCCATTATGTTCTTTTCAAATCCTAATCAGCATTTGTGAAAATGGCATTAGACAGTAAAATCTTAAATTGTGTAGCAAGTTCTTCCTAATTGGGATTAGTAGGAAAAGACCGGTGTGAATGAATAAAAAGTATAATTGGTGGAATTTTTATTTTAAAAACGTTTGTATTGCTGACTTTGTCTTTATAAAACATACCTTTCTAAATATTTATCTCCCTCTTCCCTCCCTGGAGAACTATCCCTTGTAACAAATGTTCAGGGTCTATCCTGTGTTTTCCTGAAATCACAGGGGTACTACCATGGGAGTGCACCAGCTGTCTATTGGGTCCCTCAATTTCACCATGTGTCTAGCCCATCTTTTTTTAATCATACGTCGTTCAAATCTCTTCATCTGCATAAGTTCTTATTTATAATGTACTGTAGCCTGCACATGCCTACCTGCACCTCTCCATTGACCTTTGGATCATCCTCAATTTCAAATCTTCAAAGACTCTAGTGTACACCACTTAGTCATGCTGCATCACTGGAAGGCTACTGCTGTTGAAAGATTGGGCCTTTGATTTGGGGAGAACCATTTGCAGTATGCCTATCATTTATACATGTGTGTATATATGCACATATGCATATGCATACACACACATGTGGCAAACATCTAGTCATTGGATATATATATATATATATATATATAATATATATATATATACACATATATATTTGTACATACATATATACTTGTATATATTTATTATGTATGCATAGACAGACGGAGCCACACATACTCTCCGACTAGGTTGATTTATTGGTTAGTTTTGCTAAACTGCTTTGTAAAAATAATCTTTTAAAAGTATTTGTTACAAGGGATAATTTTCTAGGGAGAGAAGTAGATATATTTAGAAAATAAAATAAAAATTCCACTAATCAGACTTTTAATTCATTCCAATATATTCTTACCAACATTAGATTTATTTGCGACTTTATCACCCCATTTTTCAATAGTACCTGTCACCTGCCAGATCAGAAATAGTCCTCTGTTTGGTATTTAAGGCTCTTCACGACTTGCCCCCTTTCTACCTTTTCAGCCACACTGGTCTACTTGCTGTTCTTCACACGTCATACTCCATGTCCTAACACAGTGTCATTGCACTGGCCTAAAATGCAGCCCACCATGCCTTCAAACCTCAGTGCCTTGGCATCCCTGGCTTCTTTCAAGACTCAGCCCGAACGTCACCTTGTGTAGGAGGACTTCCTATCTCTCCCTCCCCCAGCTATTTGAGCCTTCCCATCTAAAATTATTTTTCTTCTATTTAGTATGTATTTTGTTGTTCAGTCATTTTCAGTTGTGTCCAATTCTTCATGACTCCATTTGGAGTTTTATTGGCAGAGGTAGAAGAGTGGTTTACCATTTCTTTCCAGCTCATTTTACAGATGAGGAAACTGAGGCAAACAGGATTAAGTCACTTGCCCAGAGTCACACAGCTAGTAAGTGTCTGAAGTAGGATTTGAACTCTGATCTTCTTGACTTCAGGCCTGAAGCTCTATCTATCCACTGCACCACCTTGTTGCCCTATTGTATTTTGAATGCATTTTTAAGTTATTGTCTTCCCTATTGGAATTTAACTCTTTGATGGCAGAGAATATTTTCTTTGTATTCCCTAGCCTTTAGGTAAGTTTGTGGAACATTATAAGTGCTTAATAAATACTTATTTATTAGTTGATGTTGATTTGACAGAACTTTAAAATTCCCATGTCTTCATTCAGATGAAATCATATGTAGCCATCTTTCCCTGGTCTTATACTTCTGAAATTGATTCTTTGAACTCAAGTGTGAGAATTTATACTTATTCCTTTTTAATTTTGTTTTATCCAATTTGACCCCATGTTCTTGTTTTTGAAGAACTTTTGGAATCATGCTTCTGTTACCCAGTATGTTTGATTTGTGTCATCTGCACACTTGATAAGTGGCATCAGCCATGTTCATAGCATGTTGATCATTGACCTGAGTAAGAATCCAGATCCCTGGATCTTTACTGGATACTTCCTTCCCACTTGACATCAAACTATTAATGGGTCATCTTTGGGTTTAGACAT
>NW_027556291.1:49480256-49502988 GCF_003287225.1 Phascolarctos cinereus
AACCACTCTCAGTGGTGAGGAATGTCACCCTAAACAGCCATGTGAGCAGGTGAATGTAGTGGAGCTGAAACCATTGCCTGGCGAACTGATATATCCAACTGTTTGCAAAATGGCACCACAAAACCAGAGAGTCCAAATAAGAAGGCAAAAATGCTATAGACAAAATAGAAAATCATGATGAGGTAGGTAAAGAGGAAGAGGAGACACAGTGACCTAGGTGCCATTTAAAAAATACAGCTCCTTTTTTCACCTGCCCATAGCACTCAGCTGCTTCCATGAACAGAAGGTAGAAGTGTCTAACCAACAGCTCAGTCCTTGATATATTAGCTATGTGGACACATGGACAAGAGGCCAAAAGCTGTGGCATTCGCACGTGAATCCAAAAGGAAAACTGGTAAAATAATGTAGCCTAGTTTGCCCCAGCTGGTGTTGCGGGCATGTGGGTAAGTGAACAAGAGCTGTTTCCTTCCCCCATCCAGGTGTTATGGTGGGGCCATCTATAAATTACCAGGAGAATAAAGCCACAGTTTCAAAACTTGATATTTGAATAGGAGTCTTATTTTGGTTCTCTGAGGACTTTAAAGAAGTCATTTTATCGAAGGAGAGCATTTTTCACACCAGGAAGAGAGGGCCCCCCTGCACTTTCTCCCTTTTCATGCCAAACAGCACTGTGATCATTTCTAATCCCACTAAACGAGTAACCATTTTGAAAGCTTTCTGTGTGTGAGGGAGGGGAAGTTTGGGGGGAAGCGTGGTGAGAAGATTGCTAGAACCATAACCTTTCTTAAGAGTTCAGAAAACAAAAAAAAATAGAGATAGATAGATAAGGGAGGTAGGGAGGGGGGAAGGGGAGAGAGGGAGAGAGAGGGAGAGGGAGAGAGGGAGAGAGAGAGAGAGAGAGAGAGAGAGAGAGAGAGAGAGAGAGAGAAGAGAGAGAGAGAGAGAGATAACTCCTAAACTTAAATGCTTTTAACAAGTATAGAAGCATAACATTCCCTCTCTGTAAACAAACCTGAGAAAATGAAGATAATCGCTCTCCCCAATGCATGCCACTTAAAATGCACTCCCCCATCCATTTTGATCCACTCTTACTGTTTTTCTACCTGCCAAATCAAAAGGTTGGACCTTTTTTCTTTCCCTTTTGCTATTGTATTTATTCAAAGTGAACCTGGAATAAGGCTGGGAAAAGGTAAATTTAACTGACAAGGTGATGGTGGGGCAATGTTATAAAATACTAGACCAATCTCCACCTCTCTTTTCATCATCCCTGGTATTTTTTTCCTTGGAATTGCTGAAACTGGCCCAGTGATTTTGTGTATAATGGGAGGAGGGAATGATTTTGCTCATCATTCTGACCCCTGTGAAGGGACAAGTACATTTCTGTCCCATTATTATTATGCATATATAATCCCAAGGCACTCACCTCCTCCTTACCACTGATTAATCACCTGAGAATGGTGAAATAACACTATTCGCTACAGAGCAAAAAGTCAGTGTCTTCTCTGAGCACTCATTGAAGTACCAAGAGACCCTCATTATAAGGCAGTTTTGTGACTGACACAGTCTCAAGGTGGACTCCAAGGTCACAGCCACACTCTGGTGTGTTTATTTAGCACCTACATTGTGATTGCACAAGGATGGTGATTAGAAATCAGGGATGCTAGGTAAAAGCAACTGAAATTCAAGGTTCATAATTGTGTGGCCTTTTAAAGCAGATTTTCTTTGCCACATGAGTAACAGTGGGATATGGTTTCTAAGCCTTCTTACAGGTACTTTGCACATAAAGGAAAGGCATCTTAATAGGGATGTGGGGGGGCAGTTACAGAAGTGAATCACAGCTCCTCAAAAATCTTTCCCTTGACTCTCCTATTCCTTGGAGCTCTAGCATCCTTCCTCTCCTCTCTTGCCTCTACCTTTTCACTACCCTCTCACTTCTTTGCCTCTTGGAATCTGGTTTCTTTCCTTACCAATTAATTGAAACCCCTCTCTCCAAGGTCATCAGGAATCTTTTTATTGCTAAATCTAATGAGCACTTCTCTGTCCTCCATTTTTGTATTGCTGTATTCCAAATCCATTCTCTCTTCCTCAAAGCTTTTAATTCTTTGGAGAGAGTCTCCATGGTGTACTCACTTTTTCCTTCTCTGCTCTGTGTGTATGTACATTTTAGTTTGCATTGAGACCTCTAATTTCCAAATTAAATTTATTCCAAATTTATTATTTTAAAAGTTTTATTTGTCTTTTGAACTTTTCTGAAGTTTCTTGATATTTTCCACTGATCTTTGGCAGGCAGTGGGGAGGGGGGAGAAACTGCAGGTTTCCCCCTCCATGGAGAGTTTGATTTCATTTTCCTTCATATTTTGGTATATATTCAGTGTGCTTTCATTTCTCTTTGAGATTTCCATCATTTTTACTTATGTTTTTGTGATCCTCCTAGTTGATTTAACCAATTCTGAGCTAGATTTTTAATTCAAAATTTGGTCTTTTCTCCATTACCTTGCATTCCCAATCACTGACCTCTGGATTCCCTCCTCACTCTTTCCCTCTTCCATCTTTCACTGTTTCACAGATTCCCTAAGCAGTCCTCAGCCTCCTCACATTAGGGAATTTTCTGTTGCTGTGTCCAGGTCTCTAACCTGAGTAAATTCCAGGAAGAGAAAAATGATCCCAGCTGGGTTTCCAAGACCCTTTCTGACAAGTGTTGATACTTTTTTTTTTCCTGTTTAGTTTGTGAATCTAAACATAATTAAATCTTCCACTGTGCCTCCATCTTCCCTTCCCCAGGCCCTTTTATTTGCCTTCATAGGCCTCTCACCTCCCGTGGGTTGGATAGAAGGATTCAAACTGAGTCATTGCCTTTTAAGATCATTATAGATAGATTGTGAGTGACAGGGCTATAGATCTGCCTGGCTTACAATACCTGGGCCACAGAGTAGGGTAGGGCTTGGGATGCTGAGTAGGAACATTGAAGTTTTGAACTTTCCCAATGTTGTTTCATGAGATTTTTACCTTGTATCAGGTTTTCTTTTCTTATCTTGAAAATAAACTAAAATTGGGCTATATCCCTAAGACATCAAACAAATGGGGAAAGGACCCACATGTACAAAAATATTCATAGCAGCTCTTTTTGTGGTGGCAAAGAATTGGAAATTGAGAGGGTGCCCATCCACTGGGGAATGGCTGAGCAAGTTGTGGTATATGAATGTAATGGAATACTATTGTGCTATAAGGAATGATGAACAAGCTGACTTCAGAAAAACCTCAAAAGACTTACATGGTCTGATGCTGAGTGAAGTGAGCAGAACCAAGAGGACTTTGTAGACAATAACAGCCATGTTATGCAATGACTAAGAATGTTAAACTGAACCCTTCTCAGCATTACGAGGATCTAAGACATCTCCAGAGGCCTCAGGATGGAAAATGCTGTCCACATCCAAAGAAAGAACTATGGAAGTCGAATTGCTATCACTTATTTTTACCTTCTGTTCAGTTTTGTTTCATCTTTCTGATGGTTCCTCCTATTGGTTTTAATTTTTACTTACAACTTCACTAATGTGAAAATATGTTTAATGGGTATGTAAATGTAAAGCCTATATCAGATTGTGTGCCATCTTGGGGAGGGTGGGGGGGAGGAAGGGGAGAAAAATTTTCAACTCAAAAGCATATGGAAGTGATTGTTGATAAATCAAAATAAATTAAGAAAAAAAAGAAAAAAAGAAAATAAACTAAAATTACTCTACACCTAGTGCATAACTGCTCTTATGTGTTGTGAGGACTGTCCCCCACATGTGGCACGGGGCAGTCATTATGTGGCTTGAAGGGAGGTGTAACAAACATCTCTAGCCTCTTCTCCCACCCCATTCTCCAAGGGAGACTTTAATTCTTGCCAGGAGGTGAAGTAAGTGGTTGGGGTCAGAAGTTTGGGTATTCTGCTCTCCTCAGAAAGAGAGGATACTGGACAAGAATTATATTACTTTATTCTCTTAAATATTTTTCATTTAAGGGATGTGATTTTTTTTCAAGTCAGTCTAACTTCTTATGATTCTTTCATTAGCTGGGGAAAGCAAGACAACTCAAGCATTATATCCAAGGTTTAATCCCTCTCGACAAATATCAGTTCCACAATCAGTTCCACATAGAAAACCAGAAATCAGACAAAGTATACATCTGAGAATATTTAATGGAAAATACATAATGAAGGAATTCTCCCATTGGGAATAAGATAATTCATCTCAGCCAAGATGTAGAGTCCTAGTTCTCACCCTAAAGGGGTGAGTTCCTTAAAATCTCTAGTTGCAGCAGGTTGGAGAGAAGGATATAGTGGGGACTTCCAGCTCCTTTTATCTTAGCTTCTTCCCAGAGTGTTTCCCTTCAACAACCAGAAATGAGGTTGACATCATCTAGTTCTCACTTAAAGGTGGAAGCCAGAAATACCTACGAAATCCAAAGAGATGCTGAAGAATTCTGAAGAGGCTCAAAGAAGGTCCAGAAGCTTGAAGAAACTGAAGAGCATATCAAAGAGACTGAAGCTCTCCTCTCCCATTCTTGCTGACTCTGTCCTGCCCTTCATACAGGTACAGGACACTGATCTTCACCAATAAGGAGAGAGTCCAGTAGTTCCCTCTACCTGTGCAATGGAAAGTCCAACTAACTTTCCCAATGGATAATCCTGATAGGGCCCCATCTATTCTTTGGGACTCTTGTGTAAACAGAATGGGTAACTTTACCTGGTCTCTCAAACTGGTAAAAATCCAGTTGGACAGGTGAAAACAACGTTTTCTTTGTCTTCCTCAAACACAGGAATCTGGTAGTATCTACTATGCTAGATCCAAGGATCCAAGACTGAAAGCCACCAGCTACCTAGCAAACAGTACAGGGCATCATGCACCCACGGCATAGTATAATGGTCTGCTATAGTCCTTTTGTTCAAAGTTTGGTAATAAACACACACCTGTATATTTCAATTTCTCTTAGCACCAACACTATCAGTGATACTTAAGGACTGCATCTTTGAGATGGTTTCTAAGATTTTCCATCATAGATCTTCAGGAGTCAGTGAGCTGTACTCTTCAGGTTGCACCTCAAATACATCCCACTCATGTAAGGAGAACACACCTGTCCTCTTGCTGAGTTCCAGCCTCAATCTGTCCTTCTATTTTTGTGGTACTGGGAAGTTCCCATAGTCAAATGCCTCAGGATCCAGCCCAGAGAGTGAATAGTTGGGGCTGTTAGGGTGTTCTCTGGAACCTCTTGATTCTATGCCTCTGCACAGTCTACATACCTGGTCAAACTGTGCAGGTATTGGTTCCCAGATTGTTGCTTTTGGTATCCTATTAGAATTTTGGGAAAACTAGGTAGGATTAGTTCCAATCTGTTCTGACACTCTAGTGAGTATTGGAGGGTCTGAACATACCAGAGCCATAGTTCTAATTTTCTGTTGACAACAACTTCCTTGGGAAATTTTAAGCCTTCTTGGATATGTCCCAGGTGTGGATATTCTTTATCACTCAAATCACCAAGTCCAAGCCTCATTATAGGCTTTAAAGGTATTTTACCTAAATGTCTATCATAAAAAGATAGGAAAATGATGGTAACTGGAGTTCCACTGTGCAGGACAGCATTTCAGTGCACATTCTCAATTTTTACCATCACCTCTGCATGAGATCCCATGAATCTAAGTGGAAAAGACCCATAAGGAATTGATGATGAGGTCCATGTGACTGGCTTTGGGGCCCAGGATGACTTCCTTCCCTGATCCCAAAGCTAGATCAGAAGATTTTAACTGCCTCATGACCAACACTACATTCCCTTTGCCAGTACACCCAACCTAAGTATGGCCATCTAATCCACAACTATAATAAAAGGTAGATAGGGTATTCCCCTGATGATTACTTGATGGAGGTGTTCTTATGTCAGGCCTGTCCCTTGGTCCCCTCCCTGTCCGCACAGGGTAGGATTGTGCCCTGTTCCGACCCTCACCTGATTGTCCTGGCTTCTGTGCCTGCAGCTCAGCACTGGTGGTGCTGTTGCCTTGCTTTGCTCCTGTGGCCCACACTGGAGAAGGCCTAGAGGCTGCTGAGGCTGAGCTCTGTGAATTATATTACCCCTTGAACCTCACCTTAGACACTGTTGGCAGTGGTTTCTGTGTCTGCGTAGAGCTAATGACGTGAGCTGCATAAAGGTCATGTGCCCAGGTCCAGCTCAGTCTCTGCAATGTAATGTTTCTTATATTCTCAGGCCCCTCAGCACCTAGCTATCTCTATCAGTCTCTGCACAGGCTATTCCACCCTGAGGAGGAACTCAGTAGGCTTGTTCTCCTTTGCACTGCCCAGTAGTGAAAACAAAATTAGCATAAACGTCTTCTGATCTCCCCTCAAATACCTCAGTTGAATTCCGTACACATTCATGCCAGGTACCATCTCACCTTGCCTCTATGAGGGTATCTCCTGCCTTTGCAGCTATTCCCCCTTAGGCTCTGTGTCAGTCTTATCACTTTGTCTGGCCTTTCAGTGTCCCTGGCACACTCTTGTCAGTGCAACCCAAGTCTCCCAAGAGTGTTCTCCTGGGGGACATGGTTCATATCCAGAGAAAAATGGCTATTAGGGGCCTTTAGTATCTATATACTGCAGAGGGGATGGCTTCCATGTTATTTACTTATGTTATTGTTGTTGGACCATCATTCCAGTTAACCCACTCTTCATGACTCTATTTGGGGTTTTCTTAGCAAAGATACTGGAGGAGTTTGCCATTCTCATAGATGAAGTGAAATTCTTGGATTTAATTGTGACATTCAATCTCTAGATAGCATTGCCTCCTTTGATAAAGGGCTTCTATTTCTCTGAGCAATTCCTCATCCTCGGAGGATGGCAAGTCTGGCATTCCTGGAAGAGCTCCCTGGTGTCAATTCCTTAGATATATCTCCATGAACAGATTAGGAAAAACTTGCAAAGTTGCCTCACCTGCCTCAACGTCAGTCCTTTCCCTTTTCTCCCTAATATCCTTTCAAATGTGCTTATTCTTAAGTTCTGGGCCACTCCTGATATTGAAAGACCATTATGCTTTTCAGTTGCAAAAGCAAGATAATATTCCTCAATTACCATACCTCCTATCATTTCTGGAAATTGCTCCTCATGTGACCGTGTTAATACACAAATTTTAATACAATTAATTAACATACAACATTGTAACAATAATGTTCTATTGAATTAATACAATTAAACAATAAATAGTACAGCAAAATATGTGAATTCACATCATGAAAAAAAGTACCATTGACTTTTTCATGAATCAATAGGTAGCAAGTAATTATACATACAGGGGCATTCAAACTTTTAAGAAATATACCATATCAATAAATGAAACAGTTGCATAATGATAGGATGAAGTTAAACCAGTTTGGATAAGCTTGTTACACCTCCAAACAAGTACTGAACAAAATAAAAATTACTAAGAAACAATTCCAGGATGCATCTAGGAACAAAATTATCTCTAAAAAAGGAAAAATTTTGCTACCTGTAAAGCAAAATAAAAGAAAAATGCAGGCAAAGCTATTTATCTGCACCAATAAGGAGAGAATCTCATGTCAATAAATTTTGAGAATGGGTTTGCATAGGTATTTTTTGCACTGACTTGGTTTAAGAAAAGCAACGATTGTGCCAACTTGCTGGTCAGGTGTTGGGTGGTCTAAATAATCTCCCTGCTGATGCAGTGGACCTTCTGAACCTTAATAGATGGCCTTCAGGATTTGTAGCAGCTGAAAAAAATCATCCTCTGGCTGCAAATCTAGTTAAGATGTGTTTTATGCTTATGAGGATCAGTTGGAAGAACTTGATGCATTTAAGCAGTCTAGAGAAGACAAGACTCAGGGGCTTAGCACGATCAGTGTCTCAGATATTTGAAGGAACATCACATGGAATAAGAAGTAGGTTCATGATGCTTGGTCCCAGAGGGCTGAGCCGGGAGCAGTGGGTGGAGGTTGTAAAGAGATGATTTAGTCTTTTTTTTTCTTCTTAGTGAGGCAGTTGGGGTTAAGTGACTTGCCCAAGGTCACACAGCTAGTACCTATCAAGTGTTTGGTCTGAGGCTGGATTTGAACTCAGGTCCTCCTGACTTCAGGGCTGGTGCTCTATCCACTGCACCACCTAGCTGCCCTCGATTTAGTCTTTATGTCAGGAAAACTCAATTCTGATAGAGAGTTTTCCCAAAGAGGAATATGTTGCAGGGTTGGGGAAGGGAGGGTAGTGGATTCCTCCTAATTGGAGTTCTTAAGGAAGAGGTTGAATGACCCCTTGATATAAGCTCCTTGAGGGCAGGAGCAGTTCTTTGCATATAGAACACATTTAATAAATGTGACTCTTGCCTTGCCTTGCCTTGCCTTCTTAGTTGACAGAGCTAGTGCTAATCCCCACCCTCTTTCTTATCTTGTTTATACAGAATATATAATACGCCATTCCATGGCTATACTGCATTCATGTTTCATCCCACCAACTCTTACAGCTACTTAGAGAGTCAAATTTACCCACTTACATTAAGATCTCTAGTCCATATTGCTGATGAGCCATACTTTGTGAATTTGTGTATAGATATTCAAACCCAAGGGTTTTTATCTCTGGCTCCTTTCTTGTGTTTTGTTTCCTTTTAACTTCTGGATGTCTCTACTGTCTTTTTTTCCCTTTTAAAATTACAGTTGCTCTCAATTGTATTTAAATTGTTGAATACAAGTAGGCAGGGTTCTACTTTTGTATTTTCAGTTTAAAGCCCTTTAGACTAGATTTACAAGACTTCAGGCAAATATATTCTTTCCAGCTCTTGTTAGAAACACTCTAGCAATGTAGGGAGACTCTAGCTATCCCTAGCAAGACACTGGCAATTCCTATATTTTAAGATGGTCCAGAAATACAAATTTCATTGTCATGCAGCATTTTCTTAACCAGATGGTCACTTCTCAGATCTACTTTTCTCTTCTGAAGCCCTTGCTTTTGATCCATAGCAGTGATAAAAACACCACATATGCTCCTGTAGTCTTCAGTTGCTTGCCCAATACTACATAATCTTTAGCAATTCTTTCTTGGTCCCTTCAGGCAGGATGATTTCTGCCCAAATGAGTCACCAGAAGTGCATAATAGCCATCTGGCATTTCACATCTGGGGAGGTTCCTAGTCATAGCCTGGATACGGGACCCAGAAAAACAATGGGTCTTTCTATTGTTTTTATTTGGTTGAAAAATAGCTATTTCTATATCGCTCATTATGGAGTCAGTATGTTTCTCTCTTCTTGGAGGTATTATTCTTTCTTTTACTGGGCGATCTCTGTCCTGTCAGAACCTGTGGACTCACAGCATCATTCTTTGGAGCAAAAACAGATGTTTCCTCCTTAGATAGTTCTGGAGAAGGATTGGTAGGATCCCATGGCCTAAAAGTTTACAGGACAATGGGAAGTTATTAAGAATGAAATTCTGAAGATACAAATAGAAAAAACTTCCAATGAAGGAAGTAAAGGAGACTTGTGTAAGGAGACTGACGTTGATTCACAGGGAGCTCACCGACCAGCATAGATTTGAAAAGCACATGTATCACAGATGGCAACAAGAACAGGTAGAAGAGGAGGAATACGAAAGCATGGCATGTTGCAATAAGAATATTTGCAGGCACCCTAGAGCTCAAAATAAACAGAGATTGACAAGAAGAGGTAAGGAAAACAAAAGATGGGAAGTGGGTTTTAAGCTATATTGAGAGGAAAAGGAAGGTCTCCTGAGTGTCATTGCCACACCAACCACTGCTTGCTATATGTCTGCACATGGATGATGCATAGGCATCTCAAAAACTCAACATTTTCTTCAGCAAACTCAGTCATCATCCTAACTTACCCTTCTACCCCTGGCTAGCCAGTCACCAGGCATTTGCCTGGCCTTGCTGTTTCTTTCTTCTCAGCATTTCTCCCATTTGTCCTCTTGCCTTCCCCTACAGTGGCCACTGACCTGGTTCAGGCTGTCATCACCTCTCACCTGCAACTGCAGTAGTTTCCTAATTGGTCTCCCTATTTCCATCCTTTCCCTCTTCAGTCAGTCTGGTATGTTCCTTCCAAAATGATATTCCTAAAGGGCAGATTTACCATATTACTTCCCCTATCAGTAATCTCCCATGACTCCCTATCCATATTTAGGATAAAATACAAATTCTCCTGTTTGGCATTTAAAGCCCTTCATTGTCTGATTTCAGACAACCCTTCAAGGTGTCTTTTATATTATCCCATCTAATACTCTATATTCCAGACAAACTGACCTGCTCCATACATTCTCATCTCTATGCCTTTGAACAATCTTTCCTCCATGTGTGGAATGCATTCCCTTCTCTCCCCTACCTATAGTAGCCCTAGCTTCCTTCAAAATTAAGCTTCCGTGCCACCTCCTACAGGAATCATTGTGATCTTCTAGTTTCTAGTGCCCCTCCTCATAAAATTATGTGGTACTATTTTGTATAAATTTTATATTTTGGTTTTTTTGAACATGTATTGTTTCCGTCCAGTAAAGTGTAAGTTCCTTGAGGGCAGGGACAATAGCATTTTTATCTCTTTATCCTCAGCACCTACATGGTACCTGGCATAAAGTAGGCACTTAATAAATGCTTGTCAAATGGAATTGAATGGACTATATCTGGAAAAGAACAGTCTTAATTTCCCTCATTGGAGTAGTTACTATTTCCTCTTTCACTCTGTGTGCACGTATATATGTTTGTGTACAAGTGTTTCTGTGTGTCCGTGTTTCCTTCAGTGTGTATATAAATGAGAATAAGTAAGCATGTATGTGTTTCCTCCAGTTCCTGGAATACATGTGTCATTTAGAAGGATGTTTTTCAATGATTGAAGACGTTGGTGGTTAAACGCCTGTTGCCATTATTCTGTCATGCAACTTCATGTGAGGGATTTTGACCTGTAGATAACAGCCAGCACCTGCTCCAGCTGCCAAATGAGATCAGTCTTTACTTCCAGCCTTTGACCAGATTAATGTTCACAGATGGATTTTCAACAGGGCATCTTCACATAAATGCCAATCCCAGAATAAAAGCTTTGGACAGATGATCACATCATCCCTCAGCATCTCCTGTTTTGGTAGGAGCAGAAGGACCAGCTGTCTGTCCTTAGGATACATACCTGCATTGTAGAAGACACTCAGGCATTAATACAACTGTTGTGCCATTTTCATATATGTGTACAACATCTGCACATTTCCAGTGCCACTTTAAATTTTGGTCTAGGAAAAGAAAAGAAACATCAGTGAGAGGAAGAAGGCAATTCATGTTGAGTGTAATTCTCATGTTCGTTTTACTTTCCTTGAGAAAAAGGAGTTCTTAAATAATTTTTTCTTCACGTTTTGCCGCACCAAATGTAAATGTCTGGAAGGATTCTTGGCATTCTCATTGTATTTAACAAGATGAGATGTAGAAATTTGCTTATTAATGCCAAAATATTTTACCCAAAAGAAACTTACAGAGCATTTGGAAACTATACATAATCATATATGCTCCATAGATAAAAAGATGAGCAAAAATTATCATAAGAATTTGTATAAATTGTAAAATGTTGAACCTTCAAATATTATATACATTAATCATTTCTTTTTTTCTCTTTTTACTTTAATATATTTTATTTAGTTCACTAATATTTCCCAACTATATTTAAAATATGTTAGCACACTTTTTTAAAAAAAATTGTAACCTCCAAATTCTCTCTGTCTTTCACTCCCACCCCTCCCTGACCCCTTGAGAAGGTAAGTAGTATATTGATCATATGTGTGAAGTCAAGCAAAACATTTCCATATTAGCCATGTTGCAAAGGGAGACATACAAAAAAACCCTAAGGAAAAAAAAAAGTGAAAAAATATGCTTCAGTCTGCACTCAGAATTCATTACTTTTCTCTCTGGAGATGGATAGCATTTTTTATCATAGGTCTTTGGGAATTATCTTAGATCATTGTCTTGATCAGAGTAGCTAAGTCTTTCATAGTTGATCTTTGTTACAATATTGCTGTTATCATGTACAATGTTCTCCTGTTCTGCTCACTTCACTTTGCTTCAGTTGATATAAGACTTCTCATGTTTTTCTGAAACCATCCTGCTCACATTTCTTAGAGTGCAATAGTATTCCATTATAATCATATACCACAACTTGTTTATCCATTCCCTGATTGATGAGCATCTCCTAGATTTCCAGGTTTTTTTGCCACTACAAAAAGAGCTGCTATAACTTAACCCTTCTCAGCAATGTAAGGATCTAAGGCATCTCCAAAGGCCTCATGATGGAAAATGCTGTCCACATCCAAAGAAAAAACTATGGAGTTTGAATGCAGATCAGAGCCTACTATTTGCTATTTTTTTTTTCTGTTGTGTTCTGTTTCCTCTTCCTGGTGGTTCCTCCTATTGGTTCTAATTCTTACTTGCAACATCACTAATGTGAAAATACGTTTAATAGGAATATATATGTATAGTCTATATCAGATTGCACGCCATCTTGGGGAGGGAGGTGGGGAGGGAGGGAGAGAAAAGTTTAAAACTCAAAAGCTTATGAAAGTGATTGTTGATAAATCAAAATAAATTAATAAAAAGAGAAGAAAGAGCTGCTATAAATATTTTGTACAAGTAGCTCCTACAACAATGCATTAATGCCTCATTTTTCCATATCCCTTCCAGCATTTCTCATTTTCCTTTTCTGTCATCTTAGTCAATCTGATAGCTATGAGGTAGTATCTCAGAATTGTTTTAATTTACATTTCTCTAATCAATAGTGATATAGAACATTTTTTATGTGACTATTGATATCTTTGATTTTTTTCTTCTGAAAACTACCTATTCATATCCTTTTACCATTTATCAAATGGGAACATGTTTATAAGGTTGGCTCAGTTTTCTATGTAGTTCAGAAATGAGGCCTTTATCAGAGAAACCTGATGTAATTCTTACTCCCCTCCCCTCATTTCCTGCTGTCCTTCTAATTCTGGTGGCATTGGTTCTGTGTATTCCAATTTTTAAAAAAAATCCATGTAATTAAAATTATCCGTTTTTCTTCCTGTGATTCTTTCTGTCTCTTCCTTCTTCATAATCTCATCCTTTATCCAAAAATATGACAGGTAATTTTTTTTGTGCTCCCTTTGTGTTTAAATCATTTTACCTTAATTTTGGTACCTGGTGTGAGATGATGGTCTATGCCTGTTTTCTGTCCAACCGCTTCCCATTTTTCCTAGCAATTTTTGACAAAAGGCAAGTCTTTGCCCCAAAGCTTGGATCTTTGGGTTTTTTGAACATTAGACTAATTAAGATCATTTGATACTGTATGTCATATACCTCATCTATTTCACTGATTAACTTCTCTGTTTCTTAGCTGGTATCATATTTTTTTTGTTATTGTTCAGTCATTTCTATCTCGTCCAACTCTCTGTGACCCCATTTTGAGGTTTGCTTGGCTTCCAAGACCCTTTATTGACTATAATTTTTATTGCATTGTAGTCTAAAAAGAGTGAATTTAATATTTCTTCTTTTCTGCATTTGCTCGTGATGTCTTTATGCCCTATTGCATGTAGGTCAGTTTTTTGTGAAGGTACCATGTACAGCGAAGAAAAAGGTATACTCCTTTCTATTTGCACTTCATTTTCTCCAAAGGTCTCTCATATTTAATGTGCTAAAATTTTCTAAAATCTAAAATTCTATTAATCTCTTTAACTTCTTTCTTATTTATTTTATGATTAGATTTATTTAGTTTGAAAGGGGTGAAATGAGGTCCCCCACTAATATAATTTTACTTTCTTTTTCCTCCTGTGACACATTTCACTTTTCCTTAAGAACTTGGATGCTATGCTGTTTGTTGCAAATGTATTTAGTATTAATATTACTTCCTCATCTATGGTACCTTTTAGCAAAATGTAGTTTCCTGATTATCTTTTAGTTACAAGTATTTTTACTTCTGCTTTGTCTGAGATCATGATTGCTATCCCTGTCTTTTGTATTTGAGCTAAAGCACAGTAGATTCTGCTCCTGCCTCTAATTTTACCTCTCTGTGTATGTTTTTCTATTTCAAGTGTGTTTCTTGTAAACAGCATATTGTTTTTTTTTTCTGGTTTCTAATCTGTTCTTCTGTCTACTTCCATTTTATTGGACAGCCTGTACGCTTGTATCACAAAACCTTCCTTCTGACCTCCTAAGTTGTCTTGGGTTGGAAGAATGTCTCACCTCAACCTTTTGTTGGCTCTGCCACTCAAGAATTGGATTTGAAGCATAATTTTAAACTTGTTTGGAGGAGAATATTGGGAAAACTTAACTGAGTGCTTCCTCCAGTCTGCCATGTTGGTTCTGGCCCTGGAAATCTCACTAATCATTATTTGCAAAACTATATGTTTCCCTTAAAACATTATATAGAACTAAAGGGGAACTTAAGTGTCATCTAAGCCAACTTCTTGATTTAACAGGCAAGGAAACTAAGGCCCTAGAGGTGAATATGCTCTATGTTGAGAAGCTGGTTAATGACCAATATGAGAATAAAACCCAAGTTTCCTGGACTCCCAGTACAGTTTTGTTCCCACCCACTCCATACTGCCTCTTATATGATTCTGTCATAATTGAATTGTTACTTTAAAAGAAATACATAAAGGAGCAGCCAGATTATTGTCATCTTTGCAGTATATGACCAAATGCTTAATTATGGAGGAAAGAAAAAAATATAATAATTTTGAGATCATGGATGTACTGTATTTCTTGTTTTCCCTTTTATATTATTATAAATACTCCACTGGTAGATTTCTAAAATCCTGACTTCTATTCTTTTCTATCAACTTGTTTATCAGCATAAATGCAAAGAAAAACAATAAAATCCATTTTTACTTTTTTTTTTGAGACAAATCAAGTACAGATGATTCTGGTTACGAGTCCATGATGGTTGAATTGTGTAAGTGAACATTTCACTCTATTGATTAAACACTGTCATTCCTGTAAGTTGTTGAGTCAATAATGACACACCATAAGCTTCATACGTTGAAGTTTATTTGGAAAGTTTTCTACCCCAATCTGCCATATATTAAGGACCATATGGCCCTACATTCTCTAGTGCCTCATTTTTATTTGGTCTTGGGTGGTGCATATCTTGATTTTTCCCTACAGAATGAGTTGATATTTATCTTAAATTTGGTTTTCCTCCAAAAATATCACAAACTAAGCAAGTCAGAATATACTGAATAGTACTAGCTTCTGTGCAAGAAAAAATAAATAATTAAAAAAGAGAAAAGTAAAGAACAGAAAAGAATCAGTTCATTTGGATTCTTTTCAACAAGCATTTATTATCTACCTACACTATGTCAGCCTCTTTGCTAGGCATTGGGAATAGAAAGACAAAAAAATGGCAACAGCCTCTGCCCCACTGGTGGGAGAGATACTGACAGTGGCAGTTGGTGGAATGCCACCATTCACATCAGCTGTTCCTCTAAATTGCATATAGATGAATAACTAACTTGAGCCATCTGAAAAAAAACCAACATGTGTTTTAGTTGAGAGCATTTGTATCAAGCTAGCAGCCTTTACCATTGATGCCCCTGTATTATTCTCTTTACCCTTCCCCCCCCAAAAAAAAAAAGGAAGAGAGAGGGGAGGGGAGAGGAGGAAAAATCAGCCATTAATTAGAGATTAGGTCTGTGCTGTCTAGGTAGACTTTACAAAGAAGTGGCTGGCTTCTGTTTTCCAGGATTACTCTCACAATCTTGCCACACAAACCCTTTCTGAATGCTTTGTCACTCCTTTGGAACTCTATGTCTGAGTTCAACCTTTTTCCCTTTCATTTCCAGTTTGGTTTCTTGAAATATACTATGGATAGTAAATACATTGTGGTGGTCCTAGGTTGTAAAAGTTGTTAAACTAGTACTCTTAAACCATATTGAAAACGACATTTTTATTAAGTTGGCATGAACCATGTTGCTGAATTGCTTTTAATATGATAATGTTTTCAGTTGACTCTGCCACAAGTGCAGCTTGGCAGTGGACTGCACATGAATATTTCATCCAGGAAAGGCCAGGAGCTGGTAATTAGAAAGAGACAGAATGAGACACATGCCTATACTCCAAAGTCAGTGTTCCAAGGAAGTGCTAGCTGGTTAAAGACTTAGGGCAGAGGGCTTTTTTCATTCTGTAGAGACATCTGCTGAGCACCTGTAAAGTTAAGAAGGCAGTGCTAGCAGCAGCTTCGACCTGTGTCTGTGGTTCTGGGTGACTTCGCTCTCTGCCCATCTATAGTCCTAGCTCTTAGTGGGAAAATTATTTCTTTTTCTCGCACCCCATGTAAAAATACTTGAAACCCTAATAAAATGCAGAGATCAGTCAGTCAAGCCAATGATGGAATCATCAACTGTATCCATTATCTTATTTACCTGAGAAATGTACAAGCAAGTAAGCTGATTTTTAAAAATTTATTGTTGATCCTACTGTATTGGAAACCACACGAGGGTAGGCACTGTCTTATTCTTCTAGGTATCCTGGAGAATACCTAGCACAGTGCCATGAATAGGATAGACTCTCCAAAATGTTTGCTGAATGAATGCAAAAATGAAGAGCCATTGAGGCCTTTCCTACTTTGAAAGTATGCAATTGTGTAAATACTAAATACAATCTACATTATATGCACTTATATCAGAATGTAAGAAAGAAAGTCTGCTTTGTTATTTATTCTGTGCTAAGACCCAGGAAAACTACAACATACTTCAAATGAACTCCAGGCACCTCACCATGTTTTTGTAGCTTCCCATTCCACTGCTTTGTTCATTCAGTGCTACTTTATAATGACTTCGTTTCTTGCCACTTTTACCCATTAATTTAGTAGCTTCCACCAAAGCAAAACAGATGAAAGCAAGGGTGTATATGCAGAGGGAAGACTTGATCTTCCAGAAATGCAGAACAGTTTCAGATTTTTTTTTTCCTCCAGGAATACAGTGCATCTGAAGGTGGAGCCCACCTCTTGGCCTAAACAAGGAAGCAAACTCATGAAGATTGTACCAGGAGGCAAAAAAAGTCTCTAGTTGGGAAACTGAAATCACAACAGTAATATAAAGAATTCAGTGGTCTCTTGATGCAGCAAAAGAAGTGTTGGTGGTGAGAAAATGTAACATCATTATATAGTCATTTTTGTCTTGAAAATGTAATGACAGGCAATATCAGTGGACCTATAAATTGTAGAATATCCCTTTATAATAAATCTTACAGCATGGAAGTGGGGGTTTTTTGGGGGAGGAGAGTTGTATTTTTTTTTAAAGTATTTTTTAAGAATGAAAGAACAGCGGCTTTCCACTAATTTTCCAAGGATTTTAATTTTTTATATTATTCTTATCACCAGCTATCCAAAGGCACAATCTACATTTTATACACCTAAAAAAAGCATTGCTTTCATTCTTGTAGTCTGTTATTATGTTTAAAATGACATTATTTTTGTACAATTCATTATTGAGTGATGATTGTACTTGTTTGTGTTCTGCTCTAATTTGTTATGATGTTGGTACTGGGACTCTCAAAACAAATTTCCCTCTAATTTGCCATTTGTTTGGGGGCTTAGCCTAAATCTCACCCTTCCCGTCCCCCCAAAACCTATCTATCCAGGTAGATCCTTCTTATGTTTTAACAGATGGCAGGTTGGCTTGGAGAGCCCACTAAGATATCAGACTGGGTTGATTGCTGTCTGCTACTTCATTTGAAACCCATAGATTTTCTCTGAATTCATTATTCAAGGGGGGAAAGCCTCTATACCACATGGGAAAATAGGCTATTAAAGCTGTCTTATTTCTTTCATACAATTTACCTGAATGGAGTATAAATTCATAATTAAGGACTTTCTCTATAAATTCTTAACACAATGAACCTAGTATATTATTAATACTACCACTAATAATTTACATTTACCTTCCTTCATCTCTCTGCCTCATTGACCATCTCATTTCCCATCTCAGCTGAAAATGCATCCCTTCTCATCCTGTTGGTGACTCACCTTCATTTTTCTCTCATGCGCTTATTATTTATCATTTAATTCTAACCATATTTGCTAGGTCCTCAAAGTGTTCTGGGTTGCAAACAGTTTGAAAGATACCCTATTCAATTTTATATTGGCCCAACACTTTGCATCCTAGAGGGGTCCTAAATCAATTTATAAACTACTTAATGGGTCAAAATCTATGATCACTCCATTCACACAACTCCCATTAACTTCATTATTATAGGATCACATAATCAGTCCATAAACATTTATTAGGAGCCTTCTGTATCCCAGGAACTGTGCTAAGTGTCAGGGATACAAAAAGAGGCAAAAGAAAGTCTCTGCCCTCAAGGAGTTCACAATCTAATAGGGAAGACAACAAGCAAACAAATATGTACAAGCAAGATATACACAGAATCACTAAGAAACAATTAAAGAAGGGATGGCACTGGAGTCAAGACACTTTGGGAAATCCAGCTTCATGAGGAAGCTGAGATTTTAGCTGGTACGTAAAGGAAGCCAGGAAAGGTGAAAGACAAAGGTGAGGAAGGAGAACATGCCAGGCATGAGGGACAGCCAGAGAAAATGACCAAAGCTGAGAGATGGAGTATCTTGTTTGTGGAATAGCCAGGAGGCCAGTGGCACTGGATCACAGAGTATTGGGAGGAGTAAGATATGAAAAAACTGGAAAGGTAAGAGGAGGCTAGGTTCTGAAGGCCTTTGAACACTAGAACAGAGTATTTTGTATTTGATCCTGAAGATGATAGGGAGCATTTGGATTATAGTGAGTAGGGGCGAGGGTGACATGGTCAGACCTACACCTTAGGAAAATCATTTTCGTGGCTTAATGGAGAATGGATTGGAGTAGGGTGGACTGTTGTAATAGTCCAGGCATGAGATGATAAGAGCCTGCATCAGAGGAGAGCCAGTGTTAAAGACGTGTTGCAAAACTGAAATTGACAGGCCTTCATGAAAGATTGGATGTGGAGGTTGAGAGATAGTGAGGAGTCAAGGATGAAACCTAGGTTGCGAGCCAAAGGACTGGAAGGATGGAGCTGTCCTCTACTAGTAATAAGGAAATTGCTTGGGGTTGGGGGAAATGTAATGAATTCAGTTTTGGTTATTCTGAGTTTAAGATATCTACTGCAAATCCAGTGCATTGTGAAAGGGCTTAAGAAGGGCATGAAAGGAAGTAGAGGTATCTGTTGTAGATGGCCTTTGCAAGGGATTTAGCCACAAAAGGCAGAAATGATATATGATGATAGTTATTAGGGATGGAAACATCAAGTGAGAGATTTTTGAGTATGGGGCAGACATGGAAATGTTTGTAGGCTGTATGGAATAAGCCAGAAGACTGGGAAAGATTGAAAATAAGTGGTAGAGTGGGGATGACAGAGGGAGCAATATGTTGGAGGAGATGGGGTAGAATGGGACAATTCATGCTGGTAGAAGGGTAAGCCTTGTTGTGGAGTAAGAACACATCTTCATGTGAAACAGGGGTGAAGGAGGAAGTGGTGGCAGGAACCATCTGAGTGACAGGTAAAGAAAAGGGGATGAGAGGAAGCTTATGGTGAATGACCTCATTTTTCTGTAAAATATGAGTCAGAGTTCTCATTTGAGAGTGGAGGGAGGGGGAGCCATAGGAGATTTGAGAAGGAATGAAAAGGTTTGGAAGAGTCACTGTGGAGAGTGGGATAGTGAGTTGATAAGAGATTATAGTGGGATTGCTTAATAGTAGTGAGGCCACAATTAATGTTGTGTAACATAAATTTGTAGTGGTCGTGTGATTCTCACCACCTTTGTACAGCAGCATGTATGTGATATGAAAGGCGGGCTGATGGTGGGAATAATCCAAGACTGAGGCTTGATGGGACACAAGTGACAATAAAAGGGGGCCTGGGGACTCAAGGGGAGAGGACAATGTAAGGTTGAATTGATTTAGCAAGGGGTCAACATGGGAAAAAGGAGAGAGAGTGGCTAGTACAGGGGTAATGGCCTGGGAGAGAACTGAGGGGTTGAGGGGCTGAAAGTCCTGGTGTGGACAAACAGTAGGGTTTGATAAGGGAAGTCAGATGGAGAAGTGGATTATGGTCACATAAGAGGATTTCAGAGTTCTTGAACATGGAAGTTCTACTATTGTGATTGGTGGCAAGATCAAGGATATGACCATCTTTGTATTGCTGAGGTGGAATGGAAGAGTAGGTTGTGAGAAGTGAGTAGGTTAAGGAATAGATGAAGGGTTAGGGCGTTTGAGAAAGTCAATACATAGATAGATGTCCTCACATATGACAAAAGAAGATGGGGAGGAGACAAAAGGTGTGAAGTTAATTCAATGAAGAATGAAGAGGAATGACACGGAGGTCTGTAGACAGCAGGTCTCAGGATTATAATTAGGTGCTAGATAGGAGTTGTATGAACCCTAAAGAAGGAGAAGGAGAAGCTACTGGTTGATGGAAATAGTGGTAGAACCTGAAAGCGGCAGTAGGGAGCAAGGTTTATTCCATCTCTCTTATCTTGACCATTTAGCCAAGGGGAATGAGCGAAGATGCAGCCAGTATTGGAAAGGGTGTGCAGGAAATCTGTGTCATGGGGTGGCATGGGGGGACAAGCTTCAGTAATAGCTAGAAGATGAAAGGAGTGGAAAAGGAAAGGATTCCCACTGACTCAAGTTTGTTGCCTATAGAACAGACACTCCAGAAGGCACAGTGGAAGGGATAAGTGGTATTTAGTTGGAAATATGAGGTGGGAGGATTGAGGGGAATGGCAATAAGGAATGAGGTAGGAAGAGATATGAAATCGGTTTGGAATGATGACCTACAGTGGTTCAGAATCACTGAGATGATCTGGTGTGAGAAGTTTTGGGAATATACTCATGACTTATCTCACAGATACCTATTACTAAAATGTATTCACTACTGAAATGCCATCAACTCTGGAGTAAGGGTGGAGTGGGGATGGGGGGAAGAGGAGGTTGGAATGGGATGGGTCCAGCAGCAAGTTATAGGATGACACACCACAGTTTAGAATAGGAAATGAGTTGACGGTCATTTAGAACAGCGGGAAGGATGAGTTTACTTAGTTATTCTTTTCATTTCTAAAATGTACCCAGTGCTATAAATAGCCTCTGGCTACATATTTAAAATTTATAAAAATTATAATAAAAGAAAAAAGAAATATCAATTGATCTAGATCACAACTGAGCTTATAAAGTATTTAGTAGGGGCACATCCATTCTTACCTTTCTAGCTGGACTAGGTTAGTGACAGGACCACTGGGAAACTTGATAAAACAGAACCCTATTTGAGAAAGGAGAACAAAGGGAATAGTTCTCTTGGAATATTTTGCTGTGAGGGGCCAAGAATTCAGAGAGGAAATCTCTGCAGCAACTTAACCCCGTTATAATTTTTTTTTTTGGTAGTCTTGCTGCCGGCAAGCCAAGGGAATTTGGGAATAATGAGGTTTTTTTGGTTTTTTTCTGCGACTATTTGCCCAGTTAGTTCAATGAGGTGACTTGAAGACAACCCACATTTGCCAACTCTTGTTTGTGCAGACCAAAAGCATAAAACTAGGTTGATTGCCGAGTGCCTTTTTGTGCTAGACTTTTTGGGGGGTGAGAGGGAAGGGGTGGAGTTAGGAAGTAATGGAGCTTAAATTCTAGCAGGATGACATAGATGATCTCCAGACTAGAATCAGTGTTCATAGTCCCAAACAGCTTGTCTCTTCCCAATTCTCAAATACTGTTCGTAACACATCTACCTTGGAATGAGCTACATGTCTGTGTTGAACAACTGCATTCTGAAATTTCGCCTGCCTAATTTGTTCCCTTCTGAGTACCAGACTTCTTGGTTCCTTGGAAATCCTCTTCCCCACTCCCACCCCACACACTTATCTCCTCAGTTCTGGAGGGAATATGCTCTAACCTTTTAGTACCTAGTAGTCTTTCCCCATAGTAGCTGATGTCTTAACGCCCATCCGTCTTCTGCCCTTCCTATCCTATGAGACCCCTTGGACCTTGATACATTCTTGGCTGTGGCCTCTTTCAGCCTTTTCATTCTGTTTTTTTTTTTTTGTTTAAAGTTTGTCCTGGCAATATCACTTTTCAAACTTGTTATTTCAGTGAAGAGTTGAAATATTTTTATTCTGTTCTCATATTGCAGCCTCCCATTCCCTTTATTGTTTCAAAGATTTTCATCTTTCTCCGCTTGAGGGACACTGACCAGAACTGCATGTGCATTCCCAGGTGGAGATGCACCACGTTTGGTACCACATGTATGACATAAATTTATGTATGACAGAAATTTCACCCTTGTGTTACATCCCTTTATTCTAGGAACTATGAAGTATGCAAAGATAAACAAGACACACCCCCACCAGCGTGCATGTTTATAATGAATAAATCAATAAATACTTATTAAGCATTTACTATGTGTCAGGCACCGTGCTAAGTGTTGGGGATACAAATATGAAAAAAACAAAAATGATAGTCCCTGCCCTCAAGGAGCTTAAAATCTAATCAGGGAAGACAAACACACACACACACACACACACACACACACACACACACACACACACAGAGCTGAGAAGTAGGAAGGGTACTCAATGCAGGGGAATGGTGAAGAAGCTGAAAGGAAGTCTAAAATGAGTACAGCCAGGTGGGAAATAAGGAGATGTTTCTTTTGTCTCTGTTCCTTAAATGGAGGGTGAGGAGTTCCGGGCTCCACCCTCCAATCAGAGGGGCAAAAACTGATTA
>NW_027556291.1:49503088-49620800 GCF_003287225.1 Phascolarctos cinereus
CGAGTTACAGAATAGTACAGAAATATTATATGCTGTCCCTTTGAGCTCTCTAATTTCCCTCTTCTCTCAAGAGTACATTTTCTGTATTCTAATTTTAGAGCCATCTAAATTGTTCCAAAGAGATGAAATGGGACACATTTTTTAAAGTATCCTTAGAAGTCTGCAGTGCTCAAGTTGATGAAAACTAAAGAAAACACCCTTATAATCATAAGCTTGTATTTCAGTGCTCCAAAGATCTGTAATCTGATTGGTATGGGTACCACCTGTGCTGATTGTAACCCTTCTATAACTTAATAGATAGACATTGAGAGTTGCTATGGCCAAAAAATTCATCATCCTGAAGAGGCAGTGGTAATGAACCTCTCCTCTCTTAGCTAGGTTAGTCCTTAAAATGACAGTCCATTGTGGGGCCTGTACTGTAAGCCTTGCTGAAGCTTGTACACCTCTAGCATTACCTTCAGGCATTCAGGTCACCCTATACTATGATCAGTTATCATAGCAGGAGTTTAATTTAGGATACTCTACTCAAAGGGATGTGTGATCTGAACTATGTGGCTGCTCCCTCTAGTTATACGAATTACAACCTATCTGTAGCAGCCCGCCCTCTGTGATTCTTACCCATGTCCTTCATTTGTCCTTGGCTTCCCATGGGCTCCATTCATACTAGGAGCCATTCTAATTTTCTTTTCTTTTTTTCTTGATTGACATGTATTTATTTTGTTTATACTCATATACATATTTATTCTCTTCCCCGATACAATGTAAGCTTTTTGTGAACAAAGACTGTTTCATTAATGTCTCTGTGTCCCCAGCCCTTAGCACAGTGCCTGGCATATAGCGGGTGCTTAATAAAAGCTTGTTTGATTTCCTCTTGAAGTTACAAGGATGCCACTGGAGTACCTACTCTGTCCCTTAGTTATTTGTCCATTCACTGTGTGTCCTGTGCCTCTTCTTTTTCCAGCATACATTTCTTCAGTGACATCCTTTTTTCCTGTTCTTTATAGGTACTTATTTCTTTGGTGTTGCAGGCTAATCAAACATACCCAGGGACCTGCTTGTAAGTGTTTAACAAGTGGATCTCCTGGAGGGAAAAAAAAAGTATGTACACACTTTTAAGATTAATCTGCATCATTAATATTTTCTCCATCACTCTCTTAAGTCTAGACAATCAAAAAAACAATCAATAAATCAAGCCCTGGTTTGTAGCATTTGCCATTTCTAAGGAACCACTGAAATCTTAACAGTTGGTTTGAGCTGCCTCCAACACACCCCTGCCCCCTCCAAAATGCCTCTTCATTATCTCCTGAGTGATACTCATTTCCAATTCTTAAGAGACTGTTATGTTCCATGTCTTGAAGCTGGGCAACTACAGAGGAGAATAATCCTTAGCTTGCTGTGTTTTTCCATCTTTCACACCAGTCTAGAGATAGCACAGGTTCATAACATGTTGACAGTCTGTCTCTTGATGAGTTCTTCCAGCCTTGAAAGGCAACACAAGAACAGGTGGCTAGAAATTGCCCATGGAATTTGTTTCCTGTCTGCACACATTTTGTCAAGCTACAAGGCATCGAGTAACACACAGTAATCTTATAGCTTTCACATTTATCCTTGAAGTCCCACAGTGTTTTACTGTCCCACGCAGTCAACACAAGTGACCTCTAACATTGGTGGGACTTTAATGCAACATTCCTCAGTAACTTTTATATACTGTTTCCTTTCATAATTTGAGATGCAATAATGATTTTTGTTATAAATTTCTTCATAAATATTTCTTCTGATAGATGATACATTTATTTAAGCATCAGTGGACAAATAAAGTTATCCAGGGGTGACTAACAACCTTGAATAAATAAATACCATTTCACTCTGTTGCTATCCATAGTACCTAAGAAATGCAATTACATGCTGGGACCTATTATCCCAATTAATGGACTGTTTTATATTCACTGTGCATTATACTTGAAACACTTTAGAGGCCTGGTCTTCACTTAGCTACAGGCAAAAAAAAAAAAAAGGAAAAAAAAGAAATTTATAACAAATAACCAAGAAAAGGCTTTCATTTACTTACCAAGATATGTGGCGTGTAATTATACTTTAAGCATAACTAGGCAGGCCTCAAAAAATGCCCTTTGATTTAAGCCTCAGTAAAAATATATTTCTAAAACTGTGACAAATCTAACTTTGTAATGAGCAAGCGATTGTGGGGAAGTGCAACATTGGTGGTTCCGTTATCAGCAATGTTTCTCGTCCCATTTTTGGTAATGATGTGGCTAAAGGTTCAACTCAATTGTTATTTATTTCATTCTGAGAGTGTCTCATTTATTCCAGGCACAGGAGCTAAAAGAGGAATACTACAGCGAGGCCCGCCTTCCTCTTGCTGGATGGGTGAACAAATAAACCAATCTGCTCAGGAGTACACAACCTGGAGCTGTGCAGCTACTTTGTAAAATGTCAGCCCCAGGCTATGTTTTACAGGGATGGAGCTTAACTCTACGCCCTCTGGTGGTTTCCAAAGCTGTATTACCGAAGCTATAAAATAAAACACAGTTGTAATTCTTCTCCTTATTGTAAGAAGCATTGATCGCCCTTGATTGTATATTATAGCAAAGGGGCAGTCTATTACATAAATTTATTGCATTTTCTTCCTGATAATTACTGGAAGTTATTGAACAAGGCAGGGAGTTATAGCCAGCAAGTTCCCATGCTAGCTGAGGAAGCAAATCCACAGATATTTAGTGGATCTAAACAGCTGTAAACAACACCTTCTGTTTACAGTGGCCTAGGACTGCCCAATTTACAGTGTGTTTTTGAGGGGATTTTAAAAATAATGCCCTCGGTTCCACAAACAGACTTGAAATATGAACTATCAGAAGTGGCATGCTAATGTCAACCAATGGAACCCTTTGGAGTCACTGTTTTTCTTTGTAAAGACCTTTGGATTTCATTGGCAGGAGCAGGGTCTTAACATTTCTTCTTAACTGTGCCCATGAGCACTGGTACTGTGGACTTTTGCGATGGAAGTTAGAATTGACTCAAATCTGGAGAAATAGAAAAACTTCTAAAATCAGTGAAAATAAAGTCAGCCTTAAGAAAAAAATAATTATCTATTGTAAAGAGAAATGCTAGCTTTTGATGGGGAAGTGCTCTGGGTCATCAAAGTGATTTATTCCAGAAATCCAATCTTCTGTATTTCAGTTAGTACACGTATAAAATCAATTCATATTAGACCAATGTCAGGCACAATTGTGTTGATACAACAAATGTTTGGAATCAAGCATTAGGATGTGGTTTGGAAGCAGCTGGTTCCTTAAGCAGGTAGCTGTGATATGGTGGAAGGAGCAACGGATCAGTGGATGGGGTCCCAGAAATCCTAGATTCCTGTTATTGGGTGGCTCTAATTGTAGATCTGCGGGCTGGGGCAAGTCATTTGCCTCTGTCAGTCTGTTTCCTCCTTAGTAAAACCAGCCTTACAATACCTCCATTATGTACCTCACTGTATTGTGGTAAGGACCAAATAAGATAATGTATTCACAGCAGTCTATCAACCAAATGGTAATATAAATGTCAGCCATGCTTATTATTATTAAAAAGTGCTTTCCTCAAGTAATTATCTGAGGGATTTTTCACACTCATTCGACATATTTCCACTAAATAACAAAGCAAAAAACAAAAAACAAAAACCCAACGACATACAAGCAGATGACTACTTGCTGACTTTGATTCTAACTCCATGGCAAGAAAATATTGAATAAGGCCAGAGTAAAGTAAGTACGTGCCACTCACACTTCGTTATGCAGTTCAGTCACGCTTTCTCTCCCTGATAGTCAGTGAGTAACTAAGAAGGCAGTTGGACAAACAAATGATTACATTGAAATCCAATAAGTGTTTATTAAGTGTCTATTGTATGTAGGACATACAATACAACTGGTATTGGAAGTCCAAGCAGAAACTGTAATTAATTTGCTAATAACTAGTCTGTATTTACTGAGAGTCCAGGTTGTAACTGCAGTTAGGCATTCTCTGTCTGTCCCTCTCTTCTTTGTATGCTCCTGTATCCATATTTCCCACTAGTTTCAGTGGTCCATCATCTTGCCACAACTATGATTTCCTTTACACAAAAGCCCATCTGAACAATGATAAGGCTTGTAGGTAGAACCAAGGAAAAAGAAGTAATTTAAACAATAAATAAAATTTTGTCTGAAACAGTCATGCGACATTTTGCATATGTTACTGATATATTCTATAGGATGAAAATAGTGAATGATTGCTTTAACTATTGCTCTGCCTGGCAAACCTTGATAAATGTTGTTGGTAAACAAAGATCTAAGTGATCTTCACTTTACTCTTTGTTTATTGACACCTTATATTACTTTGAAGAAGATAAAAGATTTATTTTTAGTATAAAACTATTATTGCTATAATATTTCACAAGTGACTTGCCAATTTCCTCCATTATCATAAAACTCGCAGATGAAATGAACTAAACTTATCCCTAATGATTATCCATGTCAGAAGGAGAAACGGGATGAAAAGAGCCATATTAAGGGGAAAATTTCAAGCCATCCATCATTGTCTCTTTTTTTATTGTACACATTAGAAAAAATATTTCTAAATTGTGATTTTCTTTCAGTATTTTTAATTTGAAAAAGCGTGCCATGTTACAGTTAAAATGGAGCTTAGAGGTGCTGGATCCACTCCTTTGATTTTGCAAAGGAAATAACTGAAGTCCAGAAGAGGGCAATGACTTTCCCAAGGTCCCACAACTAATTAATGGCTGAGCCAGAACTGAAGCTTTGTTGTTCTGACCCTCAGCCCTGTGCTTTCTTCTATATCACACCACCTAGGCCTTTACTACTTGGAAATGTCACATTCCTAAAAAGGCCTCTGCCAACCTTGCTATTGGTTCTCTGCTCACATTTTGAAACATACTCAAGGTATCTTGTAGTTTGTCTTGTTTTCTTTTTCCTAGTAGCAATAAATGAAGTGTCAGTGCTCATAATTTTATAACTGCAATGTGCTAGATATCAGTTAGCTCTAAAGGTTCTTCCTTAGATCAGTCTATGCTAGGATTGCTCTTCAAGGGAGCAGGTACCCATCTCCACTCTAAAGCATTAGCAAGGAGGCTAAACCCTGTAGGTAAAGGTGAAAGGTGTCACATAAACACACACTTTACCTTTACTCTTCCACCTCCTGTATCTGTTTGTATTTTGTGGTATGTTTCATTTTTGTGGGTGATTTGGGAGTTTGTGCCTACAGCATAAACAGAACACAATAAGGTACAGGAAATGATTGATATATGGACAGGGAGTAGAGAAAGTATTGGTTGTATAGGATGATTTGTTGTAGAGAATTCATTATAGCCATCGTTATTATAGGCAATCCCATGGGGACATGGAAATAGCGTTCTTTCAGAAAGCGTCGTTGTAATAATATTTCTTCTATTGGAATTTTACTTATACCTTCTGCTTTGGGGAATGTGTATGCCAGAACTATGTTCATGCTGTATTTCAAATTGCTAGTCCCATTAGCGTCCTAGAGCAAACACCAGACTAGTTCTTCTGCTTTCTGTGCTGTTTATTGTGGTGTCACTGGCACTGAACTTTTCAGTTCCCCCCTACCAGTCTTGCATTGTCTAGTTAGCATAGACATGGATTGCCTATTTTGGACTGTGTTATGATGAGAATATTTTACCTAAAACATAGCAAGTATTTATACTTTATATCTGAATGTAGAGCTGGTAAGATAGAAAAGATGTTTCTTGAGGGCAGGAGCTGTTTCTCCTTTTATTTCTAGCACCTAGCACAATGCCTTGCTTTTTTTGGGGGGGGAGGTCAGATCTGTGATCTCAAATTTGTAGGAACATTTGCTGTGCAAATTCCCTCCACTGGTACTCATTGACCTATCTACAATGTAGAATCTTAGAAAGTGGCCTGGGTCATTGAGATTTTAAGTGACTTGCCCTGGGTCACACAGCTAGTATGTTAGAGGCAGACCTTGAACACAGATCTTACATGCTCCAAGGATAAATTTCTATCCATTATTCTGTTCTTGACTTGCCCATCAGAGGCAATTAATGAACGCTTATTGGATTGGATTAGAACGATCATTGCAAAGATTGGCCAGCCTCATTTTGAGGCCCTGGAGTCTGGCGGCTGACTCAAAGAACATTCATGTGTTTTCTATAAATGTACTAGAGATCTGCGAGATACAAGCTTTAATTTGTTCCTCATTTGCTTAAACCCAGTTGTCAATTTGTAGCATCAGGTCATTTGTTTTCATGCTTGCTTAAGGAGTAACATGAGAATCTAATTACAAAAATGAATTAAAGAAAAGAAAATCATCACTTTTAAATTTGTGTTGTGTCGCAAAATAATCTCTGTGAATGCTCTAATTAAGGCTAAAAAGGCAACTAGATTAAAAGCTCATAATTTCAAGTGCTTTGATTTTTCTCACAATGATTTATGAAGGTGAAAGTTTTCATGTTTGCTCTTAGTCTGTCCATTTTTTAAAAGAAAGTTTTATACAAATCAGTGTCACTTTGGCCTTTTTTAGTTAATTTGGTCTTAAAAATACATTATTTCATTTTCTGAGAAACAATTCAAATTCTTTTCTCACTATTGAATAATGCAAAACAAATTTGTTTTTAAAATGCCAGGCTTGTCTTGTACATAGTCCCAAATGATGATTTGTGACATTGACATAATCAAGTAAGCTTGATTTCCAAATTTGAAAAACTATGGACGTTTTAAAACAGCATATTAAAAAGAATATTCTTATGCACATTTTCCTTTTTGCTGTTGTCTCACCAGTGTAACAGCGCTGGGAATTCTGTGAAAGGGGTGAAGCTTGGCCACAATGACAGCGTTTCTCCATTTTAAGGAAACGTGTCTTTGGGAAATGACATCCTATAGAATCAAAACAGAGGGCCGAAGTACCAGGTCAAATTGGATTTGTATCCTCTTCCTGATTCTGGTAAAAAAAAAAAAAAAAGCAGTAAAGAACCCCAAATTCTACATTGTCAATTTGAACTGAACTCTCTTCCATTCCCTGGGTAAAATGGTTCTCTGTCTTGGATTTTTTGGTATTGTCTCTATTAGATAGTTAAGTCCTATAAGGAGGAACCCTGCATTGATATGCTATGGTCATTGTTCATGCCTGCCATTTAAAGTCAGCTGTACCTAATTGGACCCAGTAACTATGTTCCTTAGAGGCTGTGTGTGAATCATATTTGTGTTAATGGAATTACTTAAAATGACCTAGAGTTGGAAATTGATAATAACTATAATAACAACAGCTGGCATTTATATAGTGCTTTAAGGACTACAGAATGTTTTATGTGCATTATCTTATTTGAGCCTCACAACAACCTTGTGAGATGCATGAATCTGCCTGCTCAGTCATCCTTGGCGATATCTTAGTTAACAACTGACAGAAAGCTAATTTCTAAGCTTTTGGCACTTGGGTGCTGGTAGAAACACATTCCCCCTTCCTCATTTGTCTCCAGCCAGGGCAATAGGTCTTGGGAAAAAGGGGTCCCCAGTAGGACACAGATCAAAGGGGCAGCTTCTGCTTATTAAAAAGCAGTCTGTCAGGATTAAAAATTATGTCCCCCATTCATGTAGACAGTATTGAGGGAACAGCTTTTTGTTCATAAATGGGGCAGGACCTCCTGGATTCAAAACTGATTCCTTTGTTGTCAAAGGGATATCACTGCCATTGGTATTCACGGTTAGCAGAGGTTGGGCTATAGGTGATTTAAAAAAAAAATGTTTCTTCAGCCTTGGATGAAGAGCTGGGGAATAGACTTGATCCTAGCCCCATATTAAAAAAAAATAGTGCAGGGGCAGCTAGGTGGTGCAGTAGATAGAGCACTGGCCCTAAAGTCAGAAGGACCTCAGTTCAAATCCAGCCTCAGACCAAACACTTGACACTTACTAGCTGTGTGACCCTGGGCAAGTCATTTAACCCCAATTGCCTAAAAATTAAAAAAATAAATAAATAAAAGAATAGTGCTGGGCCTAAGCACCTGAAGCAGAACTGCAACCTACTCCATTCCTCATGTCAGGCACAGTGCCTGGCACGTAGTAGATGTTAAATAAGTGTTTGTTGATTTAAGACTCAAGTCTTCTGGGGCCTTTCATTTATCCTCTCTCTCTGGTTGTCCAAGAGTGCAGACACATGGTTCTGTTCTTAGGCATTCTTCCTCTTCTCTATCTGTCGGCCATAAAAGTAGAAACTTTTTTGCTCCCATTTCTAGTCCTGCCTTTTTGTTACTGTTTTGCTTGAGAGAGAAAGCGCACTGAAGCTTCACTCCTCTCTTTGCTGCTGTTTCTTTCTGGCCCTCTGGCTCTCTTTCTCTGTCTCCCCCACTCATACATGCACACACATGCACTTGTGCATAAACTTTCCTTGGCGTTCTACCTTTTTTTTCAAGTAAACACTTGGCATCACAGGTGTCAACTGGCAATCAATCACTAGCCTCTTTTTCGTTGTGTATTGTGTAGCTTATAATTTTAGAATTTTGGTTAAGGGTTGTTCTTTCATTACATAGAAGCATTTTTTTTTCAAGATTTTCCTACATTTATTGTTTGTTAATCACAAAAAAAAAAAAATCATTGACCCGATGGAACAAAACAGCTTTAAAGGTTCTCCTCCCATAAGAAGACAATATAGAAGTCATTTTTGCCCATATTGCATGGCTGTACTAAGTTAAAAATTTCCCCTGACAGTTCAGCTTATACTTGCTTCCTTTACTAATCTGGAAATTCCAGCAACTCTAGCTCTTTAAATCGCTCTTGACCTTTTCTTCTCTGAACCAGAGGACTCACCCATGTTCTTTACTGAGCTAAGAATTTCCCCTCTAGTCCACATACCTAATCATCCTCATTAAATATATCTCTCTCCCAAGCAAAATTGTGTCTTTACTGGATGATATTTAGCTTCCAGAACTAAATGATCCGAAGAACGCCAGACCTCAAGTGATTTGGGGTATATCAAATTCTGTAAAAGAAAGTGGAAGATACTGATTATGGGCTTCATTAAAGAGCTTCCTTTTTCCAGCCTTCCACTGATTGTGGAGTCAAATACATTCAGATCCCACCACTATTTACTAAATTATGACCATGGGTAAGCTTCTTTCCATCTCCAGGCCTCAGTTTCCTCTTCTTTGTGCCTCACAGCTCATTCACACTGGGCTTAAATGGATTAAGTTCCATAATGGACCTTCCCACAAATTCTCTTTAGGTCACACTCTCACTCAGGGTTTCCCTTAGAATTTGGTTCATTTTTCCCTACCCAGGGTTTCCTCTTAGGATATCAAACTGTAGCTCGAGTCTAGTTCTCCTCATATATAGATGAAGGCCTTCAAGTCCTTTGCAAGCACTCGCACTAACAATATATACTGGATACTGGGCAGTCCTCGTTTCATGCCATAGGAAGAATATAAAAAATGCAAGGGACTCACAGGAGCTCATAGCTATGCAATATGTCCTTTCCCCCCAGCGAATCCTACTTTTTTGCAAAGGCCTTGGAACCACTGTATATTTGAGGTTACCAAAAAGGCAACCTTTCATCCTCTGGTGAGGCCCGCTCTCCCCTTGAGAACTGTTCAATCCTCCCTATGCAGTGCTACCCTGCAGCATTATAAGTCTGAAGGGTGCCAAGCTCCCCTGAAAGGGAAATTTTAATTTCCAGTTGCTAGAGAGTCAACCCTCTTCTCTTCAGACCTGCACCTTCTGAATAACTCAGACTACATCATATGTCTATCCTTTGCTGCTTCTCTAGCTTCTAGGCATAAGTGACTGCCAGTCCAGGAATTCTTCTCTCCAAAAAGCTGGGCTCAGTGTTCATTACTCCTCCTCCATTGCCTCTGTCTATTTCCATGTCTCAGGTCATCCTGTTTGGGGTAAGAAATTTCACCTTTCTTGGCCTCAATTTGCTTAGCTCTACAATGATGAGGTTTCCCTGTGTGTAATCTACCCCTTCCGTCTCTGGGTGACAGAGATGCATTCTGTTTGTGCTCTGTTCGCATAGCTTTAATACCTCAAGGTCACCTCTACACTTGGTAAAGGAAACAAAAGGGCCAAATCACAGTTATGAGAAATCTTGGGAGCTTAGCTATTATACTTCACTGACTTCCTTCTTGATTTCATCTGTACTCATTAAGGTCAAACCCTGTCCAAGTTCAGGTATTTAGTGGCCTCAGGTAGAGCTGAGGGGGTCAGACTGTCCTATAGTTCATTACATTCCAGTTGCTTCCTTTACTCATCTGGAAGTTGCTCTTGGAAGGTCTAACTCACTCTTGACTTTTTCCTCTCAGAACCAGAGGACTCACCTATGTAAATCATCTCAGAGTCTATTACTTCAGTTGTTGGCCTCCTTTGCATGTAAAAGGCAGGAATTTAGAACAAATGACAGAGATAGAAGGTGGTAGTGACCCCTCCATAACTTATCAAATGGTCTTTAAGAGTTGTTATATTTGAAAAACTCATCAACCCATGGCTATTCTAACAATGAGCCTCTCCTGTGGACTAGACTTAAGATTTCATTAATATGTGCTGAATAAGGAAGCTCCCTTTACCAATACAAGTCACCACCTTCTCTAACAAATTATATTCTTAAAGCATTCACAAGAACGCTGAGAGATTAAATGATTTGCCATTGGTGGCATAGCCAAAATGTGTCAGTATACATGCTTCCTCTTAACAGATATATAACCTATCGCTGGAACTTTTCCAACTTGGTAGGACCTGCCAGTATTTGTAGTCTGATGGCATAATCTTCAAGAACCCAGAGTTGCTTCTACCACACTCTAAGTGGGAATTTCTACCCCAACCTGAATTAATGTAAACACAGAAGGTCCAGGTTTCTTGCCTGAATCAGTTGATCAAAAGTATAAATTAGGTTGTGAACAGGTCCTTAATTAGTTCAAAAGTATCAGTGGACCTTTGGACCACTGAATGAAAGCTGATTATGCCAACACAGGACATACCTTGTCTTTGGCTGAAAGAATCAGATACACCTCTGGGCCAATTGTATAAAACAGCAAGCCATTTTGGAAGCATGAATTCCAGCAACAGGCCAGTCAAAATGCTGGTCAAATCCAGTGTGTGTGTGTGTGTGTGTGTGTGTGTGTGTGTGTGTGTGTGGTGTGTGTGTGAGAGAGAGAGAGAGAGAGAGAGAGAGAGAGAGAGAGAGAGAGAGAGAGAGAGAGAGACTCCTGAGATGAAAATATCCTGGAAATAATCAAGATGGAAGTTTTCTCCTCCATCCTTACCTCCCTGACCAATTGACAACCGAAAACTTTACGTGCTTCAAAAGGTTGGAAGATGGAGACTTCCCGTTGGTGTTGGCAGGAGGAAAGAGGGCTTCCAGACTCTATGCAGAGCCCACCAGACAGCTGCAACTAAGGGGAGCTTGATGAACACTCCATGAGGGGAGAGAAAAAGGATTTCCAGTAGCAGAAAATACCAGTTTATTATTTGGCTACATACTTTCACTAAGTTTGAGCCTACTCCCCTATGAACACTGTGTGTATAAGAGGATAGTCTGCCCACAGGGTTTTTTTTTTTGGAGGGGGAGGGTAGTTTTATAAAAAATGGTCTTTAATATTTATGCTTTTCACTTTCTAAAACTCTACTTACTGGGCTGATAATCAATAAGAAACACAATAAATAGGGGCTTATGAACAAAAGAGCTAAAAACTCTGGAGCCCATCAAGGTTACCTCTATAATGTCAAGAATAGAAGCAGCTCTCGCCCAGCGGTCTGAGTGGGTGTTGGGGAAGAATCCCAGAGCAGGTGCTTCAATGCAGTGAAAGGTGACAATAGGACTTTAATGGAGAGTATCTTTTAAGTAGAATATGTAAATGTAACAACAAATTTCAAAAGTCCTTTTTAGCAACTATCATAGTATAAAATATGGCATTTGTTTTTCTGATGTCTACTTCTCTAATTTAGAGAGACTGAATTAAAAACAAATTTGGTATTTATTAGAAATTACACATGTTTGCAGATTTATAATCAGTCGATCAATGCAAAGCTTGTATTAAGCACCTACTACTTGCCACAAAGGTATAAGTGAAACAGTTCTTGCCCTCAAGAAGCTTTCATTGTATGGGGATAGACAAAATACCTGAAATGAAAACTATTTCTGTGTGTGTGTGTGTGTGTGTGTGTGTGTGTTTGTGTATAATATATATGTGTGTGTATGTATGTGTGTATACACATATACATACACACACACACACACACACACATATATATATATATATATATATATATACATATGTGATAAAATCATAAAGAAGTATTTTGTCTTCCTGGGGGTATCAAAGCTAATACGATTCTCATTTTGAAATTTGTTGCAAGGAATTAACTCTTTGAGTAGTTTTTGCCTGCAATGCTAAAAATTCATGCTATAATTAGGATACCAAGTGAAATATGAATAGTCCTCCTTTTTCAAGTACACAGTCTTGATTTTTGTTTTCGGGTACCTCAATGTAGGCCCCATTTTCAAACTGTTGTAGCTGCCACTTCAAAAATCATGCATTTCCAAAGGCACTTTGTGTTGCCCAGCACTTGTAAGAACAACATTAATTTAGGTGCCAACGCTCTAGCACACTGAGGGACTTCAAGGAGCATGGTACTCTTCCAAGCCAGCACTTTGGAATTGAAGGCTGCCAGGACTTGTGCTCTGCTCTTTTTGTCCAAAAAAAAAAAAAAGAGGCAGATGCCTCCAGTTACCATGCTTCGGTGGTTTACCAAGCAAAATCACATTGTCACCTTGGGAATCTGTGACTTTCCAAAGCAGCGTTTCTTACTTGGAGTTCATCTGAGGAGTTTGGCCAGAGTCTTCCCAGTGAAGACCATCAAAGGCCAGCAGCTGATCTCCATTAATTTCCTACCTACTTCAGCCAGCAAAGGCTTGCTCTGCTGATTGGCTTAACCTCCAGAAGATGCTCAGGTAAATTTTTAAGAAAGCAAGGTAAATGTTGACTTCTTTTTGTTGTTGTCTCCATTTGTCTCCCAGGAACCCAACAGGAATATTGTTGTGCCTTGTGATTCAATAATTCCCATTATTAGTACTTGCAGAAATGATGCCGCATGCCGTAGTAGGAGTGTGGAATGTGGAGAAAGCTGAACTCGAATCCCACCTCTGCCTCTTACTAGCTGGCTGACCTGGGCAGGTCACTTCTCCTCCCTGTCCCTGTTTCCTCATCTGTAAAATGGAGAGCAAAGGACCTTAGCTGATAGGACTATTGTGAGGGACAAATGACATAATATGTATAAAATATGCTCTAGAAATCCAGCTCATTAATTTTACCTCTCTTATCTGATAAGCTTAAAGAAAGGAGTATTCTGGATAAATGAATATTTTGACCATAGTTGCTGTTGTATATAGATCAGGTGTTCCAAGAATGAAGACACACTAAAATACAATGAATGACGAAACTGGACTGAACATAGTATAATTTTTGTCTGAGGCTTTAAAAGTCACTGTAGATTTCTGCTTCCCTCAGTGCCATTCTCATGAGCACCAGGTATTACTGGACTAAAGACACATTGTTAGCAGTACCAGTTGATAGATTGCAGGGCTAATCAGCCCTTACTGGATATTGTTGATAATAACTTGAGTATATTCCAGTATATGTATAATGAGAACAGGTAAATATTAGTAATTCATCTATTAACTGATTTTGGTAACTAAATCTTTAATTTTCATAATAAAAGTGGTTAAAAAATCAATCTTAGACATTGCTAACCAAGGTCGAAGAAGGACTGACTCATAACTGTTTTAGTAGCTAAATGTCACATAATTGTACAAAATGATGTCTAGACAGATCTCAGACAGAAATGTCTCAGTGATAAAGCTATAGAATTCCCTATGCCTGCATATTTATAAATTAATGCAATCACTGGTAAAAACAAAACATTAGATGCCTCCTGTCAGTTCCTCTCTGTTCTTTGTGGAAAATAATTTTTATAAAATACAATATTCACAGCTATCTGGGGCATATTTGTTTCTCCTAGCAAGAACTCAAGTAAACAATTAAGGATCCATGTTCTGTAGCTACCTTTCTAAAAAGGATAGCATTAATAAGGAGATCAGTTACATTGGAAGCTGCCCTGGTCTTTGGTAGAAGAACAAGACCCTTAGTGTTAAACAAACCTGTGTAGGATTTCAGTTGGCTAAAGGGACCAGCAGACCTAGCTTCAATTATCCTGTCCCCTGAAACATAAGAGTATTAGCTTCTCATCAGTACACTGGGTCATGAAGTGCTGCTGATGTCGGAGAAAAACACAGAATGTACTTTCACGCTGAAAGGGAGTTGAAAACATTGGCAGGAAAAAAAAAAGAAAAGGGAACAGCCCTAAAATTATACTGTTAAGAACCATTCCTTACAGTGCCTGAAGTTTCTGTATTGATTTTGGTACCAGATGGATTGTCTTGCCCTCTGATGCTCTGGGGACAATGTACATTAAGTTATCGAAAGGCAGTGTGGACCACGGAGGAAAGGTAGTGTGTCCACTTAAAAATTCCACTTCAGCCGCAAATGATGCTTGATTGTCCGTGTTTCTGGAGGCCAAATAGGACCAGATATAGTATACAGAGGCAGGCAGAAAACTAAAATACAATGTAAGGAGCAGCAAAAGTCAAATAGCAGTATTGGGAGTGTGCATATTTCCAAGTAAGATACACTGATAACTTGTCAATCTTGCAACATAGATCATTTGGAACTAAAGCACTTCACCCGAGGCATACTAATTTTTATAGTAGAAAGTATTCTCTGCTGAGTTTATTATTGCTTTTTTATTGTCGCTGGCAGAAATTGTTCCACAAAATAAATGAATGAATAAATGAACAGACAAATGAATAGATAGATCAGTAGATAAATTGATAGTTAAGGCTGATGATCAGACTAGCACATCTCCCAAGCAGCTCAGGCACTGAGCAGTGGCCAGGAATCCAAGGTCCTATTATTTTAGCCACATTTCCTTCCTGATTGTATTTTCTTCTGCCTTGGCAACATTCACATTGAAAGGAAGGTATCTTCAATTTCCATATGACGGTAGGGCAGACGTGGAGAACTGCAGACATCCTTGATCCAAAAATTGCCACCTTTTTCTTTTCTTTTTTGATTTTGTTCCTTAGTATTTCTCAAGGATTAGGAGGAAGACTGGAATATAACAGGCTATGCAAAGTAAGCAAATGAATGCCAGAATCTCTGATTACTATTGTTTGCCCACAAATGGGAGATTTCTGTCGAGCTCCTCCAATATTTTCACTCAGCTGTGTCAACACATACATAAGCATCTTCAGCTCAGACCTTAACAAAATACTTTCCTTTGTTGCCTTTTTGGGATTTCCCAAAGCAGTGGGGAACTTTGGAGATTGATGAGCTGGGCTGAACTTCACTACCTTTGCAGGAATTTCCTTCACCTATTAAGTCTACAACAGGGAGATACCACTTCCTTGTTCCTGAAATGCCCAGCCCCTGGAGCAGTCAATCAATAAGCATTTATTAAGCACTTCCTATATACAGAGGCTATGCTAGGCATTGGGGATACAGAAATGTAAGTGAGACAATTTTTAGGTGTAATTTTTTTTTTGATGAGGCAATAGGAGTTAAGTGACTTGCCCAGGGTCACACAGCTAGTGTCAAGTGTTTGAGGTCAGATTTGAACTCAGGTCCTCCTGACTCCAGGGCCAGTGCTCTATCCACTGCAGCGCCACCTAGCTGCCCCCTAAGTGAGACATTATTGTGGAAAGGTGTCTGTAGGCTTCACCAGACCACCAAGAGAGTCTAGAACATTAAAAAAGATTAAGAACCTCTACTCTAGGACGTGATATCTGCTGTGGGTGGCAAGGCAGAGTGGCTCAACCACACAAATATCATTTGAGGTTTTATACTTTCACTACCGATTATTAGCTTCTTCTGCTCATATGGGACAGTTAGGTGGTGCCGTGGAGTCAGGGAGCCCTGAGTTCAAATGCAGCCTCAGATAGTTGTGTGAACCTGGGCAAGTCCCTTCATCTCACTTTGCCTCAGTTTCTTAACCTGTAAAATGAGTATAATAATAGTACCTACCTCCAAGTATTGTTTTGAGGATCAAATTAAGATAAAAATTGTAAAGTGCAAGCATAGTGCCCCACACATTGTAAACACTATATAAATGTTAGCTATCATTAGCACCATCATCATTATCATCACCATTATTGTCATTGCGGTTGTTATGCCAGACTACCAAGGGGTCCATGACACACACAAAAAAAATTGTTAAGAACATTTGGCCCATTTGAATATGAGTTCCACTCTCATTTTCCTATTTGTATCATCAGTACTTAGCATAGTAGTTGGCATATGGCAAATGTTTAATAAATTCTTCTTTTTTCATCCAGGCATAAGACTTAACACTTACTCCTTTGATATTTCATTTTCTTAGATTTAACACAACATTCTAACCTATCAGGATGGATCCTAACTCTCATCTAGTATGTTAGCTCTCCCTCCTAGCTTTGCGTTATCTGCAAATGTGATAAGCATTCCATCTACACCATTATCCATTGTCATTCATAATAAAGCAAAACAATACCATATATATATATATATATATATATCTGTATTTATATGTCTATATCTACATCTGTATCTATGTAGTATAGATCCCTGGGATACCTTGTTGTATACTTCCCTACAAATGGACATGAATCCATTACTTATTATGGCTTTGAGTCCTTCCATTCCAAGAGTTCTGAATCCGTGTAACTGAATTATTGTTTCACCCATATCTATCTATCCTATCCACAATGCCAATTCTGTGCTTAAATCTAGGCAAACTATAGCTATAGAACTCCCTTGTGCTACTGTTCTAGGAAGCCTAGTATTTTTTTTAAGGCAGTTGGGGTTAAGTGACTTGCCCAGAGTCACACAGCTAGTAAGTATCAAGTGTTTGGTCTGAGGCTGGATTTGAACTCAGGTCCTCCTGATTTCAGGGCCGATGCTCTATCCACTGTGCCACCTAGCTGCCCTGAAGCCTAGTATTAAAGGAAATAAATTTTAAATTTGTGTCTCAGTGCTTTCTTAGTGTACCTTGTGTATATTTGCTCACTGGTTTATATGGCAGTTGAAATTTCAACATGGCCCCCAACCATTTGACGCAGCTAGCCATCTACATGACCTCCTGCTGGCTCATTCGATTCTCAGAATAATCTCCAAACTCGTAGCATCATAGATTTAAATCCAGTCCAGTTCCTTCATTTTACAGATGAGGAAACTGAGGCCCATAGAGGTTAATGCCCAAGGTCACAAAGATGAAAGTGACACAGCATGATTCAAACCCAGGTTCTCTGACTACAAAGTCAGTTGTCTTTCCCCATTGCCATTGAAGAAGAGCTCTCTCAAAAATGAAACAAAATGTAGAATATCGTAAGTCTAAAAAAAATTTGAAACTTAACAGATTGTACTTTTGTGCATGCTGAATGTGAGCCCACATGGCTCAGGTGCAAAGAGGCTGATTGCTGTGTTTAACACTTAGAGCAGTAAGAAAATACACTTTGGAAAGTTCAGTCATGTCAGGCTGCATGTCAAAATGCAGATAGCTTATAAGAAAATTAAACCTATTGTATGCAAACATACAAATAAAAAGAGGGGGAGAAAGCATTTTTGATACTACCAAATGCTTGTAGGTTTCTTATGACACACCAAAAAAAAATTGAAATTTTCATAAAATTTTCTGAATTTTTTTATTATGGCACAGGATAGACATTAGTCAAGTCTCAACAGTAGCAGCTTGAATTGCTAGGGCTAAATTTGAGTCCAAATATTCTAATTCACTTTTGGCAAATGGTATTGTTATTCCAAGAACTGTTTAAGATATAACTACTAATGACAGATGTAAAAAAAAAATTCACCCTAATTCCCTTAGGATTATTCATAAGAATGACAATGGCCTATAAATAAGTAAATACACCCAGAGGTCTGTATCACCAGCAAGTCAGACAGGCAAACAATTGGCTGATTTTGTAAGATTTCCTTTTGGATTTTCCAAATAAGCTCTTCCCTTTCAGTTGTGAAAATGGAGAGCACAAAACAGCATCCCCAGTCAGAAACTGTTTCATTTTTTTTTCTCTTTGCACCCCCAGCTCCTAGCATGATACATGGTACATAGTAGGCTCTTAATAGGTTCTTGTTGATTGATTGATTGATGGCATGAATCCTTTCCACAAAATCATTTAAACAATTTCCACCCATTATTACTACAAGCCCTGTGAATCTCAGCCTCTGGGAAAGCTACCGCATAGCCATTGGGCAGTAATATACCCTTCAAAATCATCTCATCATGGAAAATATAAGGCAATCTGTGTGTACATTTCATCTAGATAAGAACACATATATTGGTGTAATCAGGTACTTCTCAGGTAGGAGCTCATGTTTGATTTGATTTAAGACAACAGCAATAAACACTAAGAGATAACAGAAAATAGGAGCAGATAGGGAGCATGCATATCCCATATATTGTTCTTATCTCAGTAATTTTCTGTAGCTTATGGAAAACCAAAAAAGAAAAAAAAAAGAAGCCCAGCAAACACATGACATCTATTATGCCACTAGACTCTCAAATAAGCATAAAGTTCCTTCATGTAAATGTCCTACATTCACTCGCATTCTCATTATTAATATTGGATAGCATATTGTGTCTTGACCTTACAACGTCTCAGGGAATGTTTATAGGTATATGAAGTGATCAAAAGGAAATGGATTCTCTATATATCTAGAAGATGCCATTGATGATAAAGTCATTTGTTTGCCAGGTCTGACTTTCTTTTTCCAAAAGGGGCTTGTTCCTTCTGCTTCAGAGAAAATCAGTCTCTCACCCTTTTTATACGTGTGAGCACACACATACATGTGGAATTCTCTCATTCAGATATGCAGGGCTTGATGTACAGAAGCTACTGGCAGGTGGAAGACACGTTGAGGTATTCACTCTTGCCTGGAAACCGATGCAGTCTGATCCTTTGAAAGTAGCAGGCGGCACATCCCTGGTAATAGAGACAATGCTGGGGGTGAGGGGAATGAGGTTGGGAATGGAGCCTCTCAAATGAGATTTTTGCCACATGAACAGTGCTCAGAGTAGCACTGCACAACTCTGTCAGATGTTGGATCCTGCAGGGATGGAAAGGGCTTATATGGAATAGGAGAAGAAACCTGCCTACTGCTCATATTGTGAGTACATTGTTCTGATAAGGATATTCAGGCTGGGAGCTTCACTTTGGCTTTTCACATAATGGCAAAGAGATGTCCAGATGTTTGACTCCAGATCAACTAGTTATTCTCGTATACGAAACCTACCCAGATGAGAACTAACTCTAATCCTAACACATAGAAATTTTACTATGCCTTTCACTTAGCGTTCCTTACCACCCAGCAGCCCTTTCCCCAGTGCAGCAAGCAACAAGGCTTATCTCAATGTTTTCTTGCTTATATCATTCTAAATGTAAAACTCCAGGGCCATAATCTGATCCAGCAAACATTTAGTAAGCAAGATACTGTGCCAACTACAGGTGATTGAAAGACAAAATCCTCAGTCGTATTATACACATACTCTGCCCTCTTTAATATTCATTTTTTCTGTCTTCCCAGCTGCTTCCAAACATGTCCAGATCTCCTGCATCCTTCAAAATCCTGCATTTGGTCCTGATCATCTCCTCAAGCTGTTGTCCTAAATCTCTCTTCCCTTTCATAGCCAAATTCCTAGAAAACTCTACCTATATTCTTTGCTTCTAGTCTCTCCTTAATCACTTCTCAACACCTTGAAGTCTGTCTTTTGACCTTATCCTGCAACTGTAACTGCTCTCTCTAATGTTAACAAGGTTCTTGATAGCCAGATCCTATGAAGTTTTCTCAGTCCTCATCCTTCTTGACATGTCTTTGGAGATTGACACCATTGACCCACCTTCCCCTCTTTGGATGCTCTCTCCTATCATGACATTGCTCTCTTCATTCTCTTTATATCTGCCCAGTCACTTCTCAGTCTTCTTTGTGAGGTCATCATCCATGCTCAGATACCCAACTGTAGGTAACTTCTCTCTTGGGAATATCACCAGTGTCCATGCATTCAGCTGTCATCTCTATACAGCTGACACAATTCAGCCCTAAGCTCTCTCCTGACCTCCAGCCCTGCATCACCAACTATCTGTTGAACATTTCCCACTATATGTACTGTAGGTATCTCAAATTCAACGTGTTCAAAACAGAATTCATTATCTTTCACCAAAAGCTCTCCCCTCTTGCTATCTTTCCTATTTCTGTTAAGGGCATGAGCATTTTTCTTGTAATGAAGTTCACAGCCTCAGTGTAATTAATCCTGAACTCTTCCCTCTCCTTCACCTCTTATATATGATCAGTTGTCAACTCTTGTTGATTACACATGCACAATGGCCACCATATGGCTACCTCCGTAGCTCAGGCCCTCATCACTTATCATTTGGGCTATTGCAATAGCCTCCTAATTGGTATCCCTACCTCAAGTCTGTCTCTTCTCTGGTCCATCCTCAGCACAGTTGCCAAGGTGATCATCCGAAAGCAGAGATCTGACCAGGTCATTTGTCTGCTCTGAAACATCCAGTGGTTCCTTCTTGCTTCTAGGATCAAATGTAACTACCTAGTTTTCCATTTAGTAAAGCCCTTTCTAATCTGGGTCATGCCTCTTTTTCTAGTTTGACTACATATTATACTTCTTCATGTACTCATTCAGTCAGACAAGCTGACTTGCTCTTCTCATGGTATATTCCTTCTTCTGACTCCATACCTTTGTACGAACTGTCTCCCATACCTAAAATATACTCCTTCATATCTCCTTCATGGAATCCCTGGCTCCCTTCAAGGCTTAAGTCAAATGTCAGTTATTACATGAAATATTTTCTGATATCCCTAGTTGCTAGTCCCACATACCCAGAAATTACTTTGTATGTATTTCGTAGCTATTTATCTCTGTCCATGTTGCTTACTTCCTAGAACATAAATTCCTTGAAGGCAGAGACTGGCTTGTTTTGGGTTTTTTTTTTGTCTTTTTATACTATGTGCTTGGTACTTTGTAGGCGTCTTAATGAAAACTTATTGATTGATTGAAAAACAGCCCATGTGCTCAAGGAGCTTATATTCTCTTGTATAATAAATCCTATATACTTTTCTGAAGGGCTCTGATGAAGGGAGTGAGGTATTTTTTTCCCATTTTTGACTATGTACTTTTTTGTTTAGAAAACTATGTAATAAATACCTCACATTGTTTTCAAAGCTACCCTGTGTGTGTGTGTGTGTGTGTGTGTTTCCTTCTAAGTTTTCTTTTGTTCTCTGCTGTGCACTTTTTATTTTTTTTCTCCTTCCCTCCCCACCCCACGCTTAAGAAGGCTACAATTAAATGCGTGTGTGTGTGTGTGTGTGTGTGTGTGTGTGTGTGTATAAAACCATACAATGTATATTATCATTTCTTTCCCTGGAAGTGGATAGCATCTTCCTTCATAGGTCCTTTATATTTAGTTTGAGTATACAAACCTTAGAGATACTTCCATACCATGCTGAGGCATGAGAGAAAAACTTTGGTGGTGACAATGTTAAAATAAGTAAAGACTATTGACATGATTTTGTCTGGAACCTCCAAACCACAGCAAGTTTATTCCTTTTGGTGATTTAAATGACACTTGAAGAATTCGTTTCAGCTTATAGTCAGGTTTCTTGTTTATCTGTGAGTTGGACTAGAGAAGAGTTCATAGGACCCAAAGGGACCCATGGAGAGATTTCAGAGGGTCCATGAACTTGAATGGGGGAAAAGTTACATCTTTATTTTTACTAGCCTTGACCTGAGATTTACCATTTCCTTCAATTATTTTAAAATATCATTCTGAGCAAGAGTCCTTAAGCTCCCCCAGACTGCCAGTGGGATTCTTGCCACCAAAAAGGTCAAGAAGCCTGACCCAGATGGCCCCTGCAGTCCCTTTCACCGCTCAGATCCTGTGCAAGAGAAAACCAGCAAATAGAAGCAAAGCCAGTTGCCTGCAGGTTTATTCTTTTAAACAGAGTAAATTACTGTGTATTTTACTGGTTGTGAACAGCGTCAATACTGAAAATGAAATTGTTTTTATTTGCACATTTTCCCTAGGTTTTATTTTATTTTGAATCCATTTAATTAAAAACAAATGTTTGCCATTGATTTCAAGTTGAATAAATTGCAGGTTAAGTTTGAATTCTCCTAACCAATAACCAAAATGATCAATTATCATAGTGTTCCTAATGAAAAGATCCAATTGTGCCCACTCAGTAATTCTATTATGGCGACAATGCCAATCACTCTTCTTTGCACTACAGACTGAGCTGCAAGATATGATTACAGGACAACAAGAAGGTGATGAGGCAGAGGAAAAGAAAAGGCAGGTTGGCCCAGGTGACACCGCAAAGCTTGTAATTGTAAAGGAATTGCAGCACATTCAACAGAAATTTTAGCTGCTGAAGTCAAATTGGTGTACCAGTAGTTACATATTCCCATCTTCAGAAACTGAGGATGCTTTCTCTTTTGTGTCAAACAGGAGAGTATGTCAGGTGTACCAGGAGACAAAATTACTGGAGAAATTGAAGAGTTGATTTTGCTTTAAAAAGTCTTTAGTGGGTTTTCTCTCTCTGGATGATGAGCTGAGTTGGGAAGAGCGTAGTGCTAATGAAGCCACTGAACAGAGCAGACTGCCCCAGAAAGGAATGGAACCCAAGATACTGTTCTCATTTGTACTGAGTTGTATTTATTCAGTAAGCCTTTATCAAGCTCTTGCTGTGTGCCTGGCACAGTGGATAAAAACAAAAATGAAATAGATCATACTTTCAAGGAGCTTACATTCTGTTTGGGGAGGAAAGAGAACAGCATGTATCCAAATAGACAAAAGTGTGTGTACACAAAATATATACAGAGTAAGTAAAAATAACTTGGGGTGGAGGTACTCACAGCTGAGAGAATCGGGAAAAGCCTTCTATAGGAGATTGCCACTTGAGCTAAGCCTTGAAAGAAGCTAGGAATTCTAAGGGAGTACATTCCAGGCATTGGGGATAGCCTGTGTAAAATCACAGAAGGAGGAGATGGGGTGTCTATCATGTATGGAGAACATCAAAGAGTCCAGTTTGGCTGAAATAGAGAGTGCTCAAAGGGAAAGGCTTTAAATGGCACACTGAGGACTTTATGTTCAATCAGAGAGGCCGTAGGAAGCCAGCAGAGCATTTTCATCTGAACTAAGTGGTCCCAGTTAATAGACACTTACACACACTTATCTCTAGTCATTAGTAATTGTCAGTCTAGAGGAAGGAAATTTAAAATTATGTAATATTTTGTGCCTAGAACATGTTTGGCAGCCACTCAGAGGCTACTGGTCCAACCTGTTGTGTTTTAGTGTTATTTCAGAGATATAACACTAAAATACCACACAAATTATTTTAAAAATATTATTCTGGGAAAGAGTCGTTAGGCTTCTCCAGCCATCCAGAGGGATCTCTGACACCAAAAAGGTCAAGACTTGAATCCATGGACTAGAAATCCTCTGAAGACTTTTCCACTCCTCAGATCCTGTGCAAGAGAAAACAAACAAATACCAAAGAAAAATTCAAGAATTTCAGTAAGAGTTGTGTTTTATTCCTGAAAATGACACTGGATCCTTGTGAACCAGCTGAAGAGAAGAGGCCCAGAATCTGCCTACAAGTAGGTAGATTCAGAACAGATTGAACAATCAGAACCAGAGAGTGGTTACTAATGGATTGAGTTCAAATTGGTAGGTGATCTTCATTGGAGGGCCATGGTACTCTGTCTTTGGTTCTATTGTAGTTAAACATTTTTATCAGCAACTTCAACTTGGATAAAGGCATAAATGGCATGCTTCTGAAATGTGTGGATGGCATAAAACTGGAAGGGATGGCTAATATTGTTGACTGACAAAACTGGGATCCAATCAGATGTCTGTAGGCCAGCATTTCAAATTGAAATTGTCCAGAATGCCCAAACTCATTATCCCCCTCCAAAACAAAAAAAGTTTTTTTGGTGGTGATCTTTTCACTCACCTAGATTTGCTACCTCAAAGTCATCCTTAGTTCTTCACTCTCCTGTACCACCACTCCTACCCCGAATTTAGTCATTTGCCAAGCCAAGAAAGTACTTCAATACATTCCCTCCTCTCCATTCACTTGGCCACCAATCTAGTTTAGGTGATCAACACCTCTCTCCTACCTTGTTGTAAACACCTTCTAATTCCCGTGTCTTCTCTCTTCAAGCCATCATGCAAAATAATCTTGCTAAGGTACAGATTTGACCCTATCATGTTCCTGCTCAAAAAATTTCAGTGGCTCTCTATTACCTCTGGGATAAAATGTAAATTCCTCTGCTTGGTGTTCAAAGTCCTTCACGGTGTAGCTCACGCCTACCTTTCCAGACTTATTTTACATTACTCTTCTTCCTACAGTCCATATTCTAGCCAAGATAGCATACTTGCTGTTCCTAAAACTCAGAATTCCAGCTCCCACATCTACATTGTTGCTCAATCTGTCCCACATTCTTAGAATGTACTTTTTCTTGCATTCATCTTTTAAAATCTTTAACTTCCCTCAAGGTTCAGCTTAGATGTCACCTCTTCTGTGGACCTTTTCCTGATCCTTCTAGTTGTTTCATTTTTTTTGTGTGTGCTTTTATCCCCATTGACAAGCATAGCATTTGACACACAGTAGGCCCTTAATAAACCCTTGTTGATGTGAAATGAATTGAAAAGTAATCTTTCTAAGGTATAGATCTGATCGTGTCAATATGCTATCCCCCAAACTTTTAGTGGCTCCCATTGTCTCTAAAATAAAAGATAGACTCTTTAGTCTGGTATGTTAGGCACTCTACAATCTGGTTCCAAATAGCTTTCCAAATTTATTCTCTAGTACTCCCTTTCACTTATTCTATATTTCAACAAACTGGACTATTAATTGTTTTCCAAGTTCTGTATGCCATCTCCTACTCTGATTCATTCACTCATTCATCTCCCCATCCATCCATTCATTCATGTATGCATGCTAAATGGCCAGGCCTAGTATGCATTTCTTATCCATAAAAGCCTTTCAAAAACCTTATTTTCCTGCATGGAAAGATGATATTTGTAACTCATGTGACCTTTGTCATTATTAGGGTAGTTGGAGGAAAAAAAATATGTAGATAGATAGATAGATAGAGGGCACAGGATGAGTTGAAGATGAAGGGGTGATATCTAGAGAATAAAATTAAGGGGTGAGAGAGGATTATACTTGGAGAAGGAGAAAGGGAGAGGTAGAATGGGGTGAATTATCTCACATAAAACAGACAAGAAAAGGCTTCTACAGTGGAGGGGAAATGGAGGAGGGTGAGAGGGAATGAGTGAATCTTATTCTCATCAGATTTGGCTTAAGGAAGGAATAACATAGACACTCAATTGGGTATGGAAATCTATCTTACCCTATAGGAAAATAGGGGGGAAAGGGATAAGAGAGCAGGAGGATGATAGAGGGGAGTGCAGATTAGGGTAAGGGGTATTCAGAATGCATGCCATCTTTGTGTGGGGGGAGGGGCGAGATGGGGAGAAAATTTGGAACTCAAAATCTTGTGGAAGTGAATGTTGAAAACTAAAAATAAATAAATCTTTAAAAAAATAAAATTAAAATAAAAAAGACTAGCCTCGAAAAGAGGAGAGAAAAAAAAGACACACATCAATCTCATAGCCTTTATAGGAAGCCACCCTTTATAGGTGGCACAGTGAATAGAGTGCAGGGATAGAGTGCTAGACCTAAACTCAGGCAAATCTAAGTTCAAATCCAGCCTCAGACATCTATTCGCTGTGTGAGCTTGGTCAAGTCATTTGACTTCTGTTTGCCTCAGTTTCCTCATCTTTAAAATGGGGATGATAGTAGCACCTGCATCCCAGGATTGTTATGAGGATCAAATGAAATAATATTAGTAAAACATTCTGCAAACCTTAAAATACCATCTAGATTCTAGCTATTGCTATAATGACAATATTTTATTATTACATTTTATTGTTGCTCAGTTGTTTTCAGTTGTGTCTGACTCTTCATGGCCCCATTTGGGGTTTTCTTGGCAAAGATACAGGAGTGGTTTGCTATTTCCTTCTTCAGCTCATTTTACAGATGAGGAAACTGAGGTGAATAGGGTAGGTGACTTGCCCAGGGTCATGTAGCTGCTAAGTGTCTGCGGCCAAATTTGAACTCAGGTCTTTCTGACTCCAGGCTCAGTGCTGTATCCACTATACCAATTATGTTATTATGTATTAGTTATATATTTTATGTAATATGTTAGAATTTAATATTATATATTAATTATATGTAACATGTTATTTAAAAAAAAAAAACTTATTTTCCTTCAAGGCTTAGCTCAGGTGATATTTTCTTACCAAGCCTTCCTTAATCTCCCTAATAGAAAATGTACCTTCCTTCAAATTTTTCTTGAAGATTTGAACTTTTTTTAAAATAAGTTTTTATTGGTATTTTCTGTTTCTTACCATGTATTCCTTCCCCTCCCAGAGAACCATTCTCTTATGACAAATAGTATTTTTGAAGAGGAAAAAAATTAAGCACAGCTGGTCAATACATTGAAAAAGTCCAAAAACATGTACAGTAAATAACACCTGTAGACTCTCTCCTCCACAAAGGGGTAGGTTGGTGGTATCTTACTTGATTTTTATAATTTTGTAACATTTCCTTTTGATTTTTTGGTGTGCTATTCTTTCCATTTACATTGTTGTAGTTATCATGTATATTGATTTCTTGGCGCTCTCTTCATTTGGGTCCCATTTGATTTTTATAATTTTGTTGCTTTCTCTTTTGATTATTTGATGTGTTGTTATTCTTTCAATTTAAACTGCTGTAGTTACTGTGCATATTGTCTTCTTGTCTCTGCTTACTTCACTTCCCATGAGTTTATATAGATCTTTCCATGGTTCTCTGTATCCATCAAACTCATCATTTCTTACAGCAGGCCTGCACAGCATATAGCCTGTGGGCCAATTACAGCCCTCCAAAGTGGCCTCTGGGCGGTATATTGTGCAGGCCTGTTTTACATCCTCTACATTTTTCACAGGCCACAAGCAATGCAAGCCATAAATGGCCTGCACAGTAATATTCCCCTACATTCATGGACCCTAATTTGTTTAGCCATTCACGAATTGGTGTCCATCTACTTCCACTTCCAAGCAATCACAAAAGGTGCTGCTATAAACATTTTGGAGTATATGGGGACTTTTTTCTTATTGATGGCTTTGTTAGGGTATAATAAGCGAGGTAATGCAGTCTCTGGTTCAAAGGATATGGATATTTTAGTCACTTTATTTGCGTAATCCCAAATTGCTTTTTAGAATGTTTGAACCATTTATCAATTCCACCAAAAATGTATTAATGTGCCTGTTCTTCTACCCCACCCCCAACATTGATTGTTTCCATTTTTGTCATTTTTGTCGATTTTCAGGGTGAGAGATGAAACTTCAGGGTTGTTTTGATTTCCATTTCTCTTACTGGTAGTGATTTGGAGCTTTTTTTCATGTGGTTGTGACTACTTTGTAGTTCTTTTGAAATTATTCTTATTCTTTGATTACTTATATATTGGGGAGTGATTATTAGTCTGGCATGTATTTATTAATTCTTTATGTAACTTGGATACCAAACCTTTATCAGAGAAATTTGATACAGAGATGTTTTCCCATTAGACTGCTTCCTTTCTTATCCTAAATGCATTATTGTTGTCTGTGCAGAAGCTTTTCCGCTTCAGGTTCCCTCTTCTGCTGTAGTATTATGTTCCTTCATATATTTTAATCTTTTTTAATGTGGCCCTGTTCTTACTTGCTCTCTTCCCCTCACCCCTGATCCCAGCTTCTCATTTAATACCCCTTTTCCTTCAGAGTTTTGTTTGTTAGTTCCTTTTATTCTCCCACTTTCATCTGAGTATATGATATATCCCCACCCCCCTTTTGTTCCTTTCAGTCAAGTAGATCCTCCCTTCCTGTCCTCCCCTTCAAATACTCCTGTTTGGTAGTTGTTTTTGTGTTTTGTTTTGTTTTGTTTTCATTTTTGTACCTGTTTCTAAAAAAGATTTCTCTCACTGTCTTCATTATCCATCGCCTCTTTCTGTATACTCCAGACCTTCATTTTCTGATTCAAGAACTCTATAATTATCTGGTGTCTCTCTTTTATCTCATTCAATCAAAGCTTCTATTGTATCCATTCTAGGCTCACCCCTCTAGGCGTTTTCCACCAGCATCTTATAGAGCTTGCTCCATTGATTTTCCTTTTTCATTGTGTGTCACTCCTAAACAGTGCTAATTATTGCAGGTGTCAGAGTGGACACTACTGATCAACAGCCTCCTCTAGCCTGGTTACCTTTTCCCCACAATTGCCTCAAAATCTCCTTCCTATGTCCATGCTCTCCAATTCACGCAGGAACCAGTTATCCCCTGGGTTCTAACTCTCCCTGTCCCAGGACAAATAAATTTTTTTAACCACTGAATCCTCCAGGGCCCCATCCAATTCAATGTCTTCATCTCCCTTCACTTACCATCTCTCTTCGCCCAAGGCGGCATTCATCAGTGGCATCCCTTCCCACTTACAAAGCAAGGCATCCTTCCTTTCCTCCTCTTTTCAGTATTTCCCTACTCCTCTTCACCTACTATTCGGTAGGCTTTTCTCTTTCTGAGACCACAGAAATTACTTTCCCCTCATTGCTGGCCCTTGATTTGAGCCTGCATATCATTCCTTCCTCTCTGCACTCCTGTTGCCCTCCCCTGCTTTTATGTACCCTCCCATGTTGTAATATAGTCCCGCAAAAGAAACATTCACCTCTATGCAAGTTGTTGCCAAGTTCTGTCCATAATACCTATCTGCCTGTTCAGTTTTGCGTCTCAGCTGCCAGATTTCTGCCTTCACCCATCTTCTTGTGTATGTTTAGAAAGAAATCTCTTACTAATCTCTCTCTTGTCATTCTGTTCCTGTTGCTGTCCTTGCCTGCTGCTGCATTCATTCTTCTTGCATTTCTATTGTTTGTGGTTTTCAAGAGGCAAATAATCTCTTTGGTTCTGGTTTTCCTTCTAAAAATGTTTAAAATTCTTTATTATTGAACATCTATCTTTTGTCCTGTATGGCTAAACTCATATTTGTAGGACAGGTCACCCTGAGCTGCATTCTGAGCTTCCTTGCTCTTTTGAATACATTATTCTATTCCCTCTTTCTTTTGCTAGTGAGTGACAAATAGTCTTGCAGCACTCAAATGTGTTTTCTTTTGTATTTGAAGTTCTGATGGCTTGTAGAACTTGTTGTTTTTGAAGTACATTGTTAAATTTAACAACTATATGTTTTGGAGTTTATAGTCTTGGGTTTTTTTTCTGGAGGAAATCTATGAGTTCTTTTAATTAGAATAGCATTTTCTATATTTAGAAGCTCTGGGCTGTTCTGTTTTATTATTTACTTCATTATGGTGTTAAGGTTTTTTTGTCTTGTCATGGTCTTCTAGGGGACATATGATCCTTAGGCAGTCTCTACAAGTCTTTCCTTCAAGATCAGAATGTAACGTTAACATTATGAGAACATTTTCTTTTAATGTTATTGTTTTTTTGCTTTTCTTCTACCAGGATATCCTTCACTTCTGTGTATTTGCATTTCCAACCTATTATTCTGTCTTTTGTTCTCTAGTGAAGCTTGCCATTGCCAATTCAAGTTTTTCTATTCTACTCATTATTTTTTGCTGTGCAGGATATAAATTCTGCTCTCATAATTCTCACTTCTCTTTTTCATTTTTAATGTAGTTTATGTATTCATTAAATATTTCTCAATTATATTATTAAAATTTAACCTTTAATTTTAAAAAGCTGCTATAAATATCTTTGTATAAATAGGTCCTTTTTCCTTTTCTTTCATCTCTTTGAGTTGCAGACCTAGTAGTAGTATTGCTGGGTCAAAGGTTTGCACAGTTTAATAACCCTTTGGACATAGTTTCACATTGTTCTCAAGAATGGTTGGACTAGTTCACAAATACAACAACCCTGCATTAGTGTCCCAAGTTTTCCACATCCCCTCCAGCATATGTCATTTTCCTTTTCTGTCATGTTCGCTAATCTCTTAGATGTGAGATGGTATCTCAGAGTTGTTTTAATGTGCATTTCTCTGAATCAATAATAATTTTGAGCATTTTTCATATGACTACTGATATCATTGGTTTCTTCTTCTAAAAACTTTGATCATTTATCAATTGAGGAATGGCTCTTATTTTTATAAATCTGGTTCCATTCCTTACATATCTGAGAAATGAGGCCTTTATCAGAGAAACTTGTTACAAAATGTTTTCCTAGTTTCCTGTTTTCCTTCTAATTCTGGCTACACTAGTTTTTCATGTAATCAAAATTAATTTTTTATTCCCTGTAATCTCCTCTCTCTTATTTGGTCATAAATTCTTCCCTTATACATAAATCTGACAGGTACATTTTTCCATGCTATTACTTATAATATCACCTTTTAAGTTATGAGTCATTTATCCATTTTGATCTTATCTTGGTATACAATGTGAGATGTTGGTAGGTTTATTCCTAGTTTCTGCCAGACTACTTTCCAGTTTTTCCAGCATTTTTTGCCAAACGAAGAGTTCTTATCCCAAAGACTTGGGTCTTTGGATTTACTGAACACTAGCTTACTATCTAGTATGGAAGCTCAGCTGCAGATGTACCTGGTAACAAAAGATAAGTCCAGTGCTGTAAAGATCAGTATGGCATAGGAACATAGAATATAAGATCTATTACTCAAGGTAAGCTGGATGTGGTCAAACAGGCATTGGAAAATTTAAACAACAACATATTGGGTATCTTTGAACTTAAATAGATGGGAATGAGTGAATTTAATTCAGGTGATAATTACAGATAGTACTGTGGGTAAGAACACCTTAGAAGAAATGAAGTAGCCTTCATAGTCAATAAAAGGGTGGGAAAAGCAGTACTGGGATATAATCTCAAAAATGACTGAATAACATCTATTACAATTCAGGGCAAACAATTCAACATCACAGTAAAGCAAGTCTGTGCTCCAACTATTGATGCTGAAGAGGCCAAAGTTGTTCAATTCTATGAAGACTGACAACATCTTCTAGAAATAACACCAAAAAAGATGTCACATTTGTCATAGGGGATTAGAATGCTAAAGTAGGGAATCAAAGGATAATTGGAATAACAGGCAAGTTTGGCCTTGGAGTACAAAATGAAGCAGGGCAGAGACTAATAGAGTTTTGTCAAGATAACTCGCTGGCCATGGCAAAAATTATTTTTCAATAACCCAAAAGGAGACTCTACACATGAATATCACCAGATGGTCAATGTTGAAATCAAATTTATTATATACTCTGCAGTCAAAAGTGGATAAATTCTATACGGTCAATTAAAAGAAGACCTGCAGCTGACTGTAGTCAGATCATGAGCTTCTTATTGCAAAATTCGGGCTTAAATTGAAGAAATTAAGGAAAACCATTAGACCATATAGGTATGACCTTAATAACATCTCTTAAGAATATAAATTGTAGGTGATGAATAGATTTGAGGGATTAGATCTGGTAGATAAGAGTGCCTGAAAAACTATTGACAAAGGTTTGCAATATTGTACTGGAGGCAGCAACACAAAACATTCCTGAGAAAAAGAACAGCAAGAAAGTAAAGTGGCTGTCTGATGGGGCTTTACTGAGGACAGATGGAAAGTGAAAGGTAAAGGAGAAAGGAAAATATATACTCAACTGAATGCAGAATTCTAGAGAATAGCAAGGAAAGGGAAGAAGGTGTTCTTAAATAAGCAATAAAAAAAATAGAAGAAAACAATAGAATGGGAATTTTCTTCAAGAAAATTAGAAATGTCAAGAAAATGTTGGGACCTAACAGAACAGAAGAGATCAAGAAGAAGTGGTAAGAATAGACAAAAGTACTATACAAGAAAGATCTTAACATCACTGATAACCACAATAGTGGAGTTACTGATTTAGAGTCAGACATCCTGAAGAATGAAGTCAAGTGGGCCGTACGAAGCAATGCTAACAACAAGGCCAGTGGGGGTGATGGAATTCCAGCTGAGCCTTTTAATATCCTTAAAGTTGATGCTGTTAAAGTACTGCAGTCAATATGCCGGCAATTTTGGAAGACTCAACAGTAGCCACTGGATTGGAAAAGATCAGTTTATGTCCCAATCCTAAAGAAGGGCAATGCCAAGGAATGTTCAAATTGCCTAACAATTGCTCTTGTTTCATATACAAGCAAGATTATGCTTAAGATTTTGCAGGCTGGGCATTAGCAAGGTGTGAACCAAGGATTACCAGAAGAGCAGTCTGGCTTTTGAAGAGACAGAAGAACTAGAAACTAAATTGCCAACATTTGCTGGATTATGGAAAAAGCAAGGGAGTTCCAGAAAAACATCTAATTCTGCTTCTTTGACTACACTAAAGCCTTTGACAGTGTAGATCACAACAGAATGTGGCAAATACTCAAAGAAATGGGAATCCCACATCATCTTACTTGTCTCCTGAGGAACCTCTATGCAGGCCAAGAAACAACAGTTAGAACTGAACATGGAATGACTGATTGGTTTAAGATCAGAAAAAGGAGTATGACGAGGCTGTATATTGTTACCTTATTTATTTAATTTATAAGCAGAGTAAATCATGCAAAATGCCAGGCTGGAAGAATCAAAAGCCAAAATAAAGGTTGGCGAGAAAAATATCAACAATCTCAGATATGCAGATGATACTGCTCTGATGGCAGAAAATGAAGAGGAATTAAGAATCCTCTTGAGGAGGTGAAAGAAGAGAGTGTAAAAGCTGGCTTTAAGCTTACCATCTGGGGGAAGCTGGGTGGCACAGTGGATAAAGCACTGGCCCTGGACTCAGGAGAACCTGTAACCCAACCCTCCAAAAGAAAAACCCAAAAATAACCACCCCCCAAAAAACGAAAAGTGATGGCAAGTGGTGCCATTACTTCCTGGCAAATAGAAAGAGAAGAAATGAAAGCAGTGTTGGATTTTTTATTCTTGGACTCAAAGATCACTGCAGACAGCAACTGCAGCCATGAAATTAAAAGACACTTGCTCCTTGAAAAGAAACCTGTGGCAAATCTGGACAACGTATTAAAAGGCAGAGACATCACCTTGCTGACAAGGGTCTATATAGTCAAAGCTATGGTTTTTTCCAGTAGCAATATATGGCTATGAGTTGTACTGTAAGGAAAGTTCAGTGCCACAGAATTGATGCTTTTGAACTGTGGTATTCAAGAAGATTTTTGAGAGTACCTTGGACAGCATGAAAAGCAAATCAGTCAGTAATTAAAGAACTTAATTCAGACTGTTCACTGAAATACTGAAGCTGAAGCTCAAATACTTTGGCCACATAATGAGAAGACAGGGACTCATTCAAAAAGACCCTGATGTTGGGGAAGATTGAAGGCAAAAGGAAAAGAGGACAGCAGAGGATGAGATGGATGTCATGGAAACAATGGACATGAACTTGGACAGACTTCGAAAGGTACTGGAGGAAACAAGGGCCTGAAGTGCTACGGTCCATGGTGTCACAAAAAGTAGGACATGACTGAAAAGTAACGCGTTACTATGGTCATTTACTGGTGAATATTGCATATCACATCTATTCCACTGATCCACTGTTCTTTTAGTATGAGATTATTTTGATGATTACTGCTTTGTAATATAGTTTGAAATCTGAAACTGCTAGGACTCCTTCCTTAACATTTTTTTTCATTGATTCCCTGGATATTCCTAACGTTTTGTTCTTTCAGATGAATTTTGCTGCTCTTTTTTTCAGCTCTGTAAAATAATGATTTGGTAGTTTGCTTGGTATGTTACTGAATAAGTAAATTAGGTAGAATTGTCCTTTTTATTATATTGGCTTGACCTAGCCATGAGCAATTAATATTTCTCCATCTGCTTAGATCTGTCTTTATTTGTGTGAAAAGTGTTTTGTAATTGTGTTCATGTAATCACTGGGTTTCTCTTGGCAGGTAGACCCCCAAGTATTTTATATTCTCTGCAGGTATTTTAAATGGAATTTTGCTATTTCTTCCTGATCTATTTTTGGTAGTATATAGAAATGCTGATGACTTATGTGGATTTTTTTTATGTTCTTCAACTTTTACTAAAGTGGTACATTGTTTCAGCTTGTTTTTTAGTTCATTCTCTAGGGTTCTCTAAGCATACCACCACATTATCTGCAAAGAGTGATTGTTTCCTCATTACTTATTTATATTCCTTCCATTTAATTTTCTTGTTTTATTGCTATAGTTAGCATTTCCAATACAATATTGAATAATAGTAGTAATAATGGATATCCTTGCTTCATGCCTGATCTTATTGGGAAGGCTTATAATTTATCCCTATTACAGATAATGTTGCTCTTGGTTTCAGATATATACTACTTATTATTTTAAGAAAGGCTCCATTTATTCCTAAGCTTTCTAGTGTTTTTTTTTTAAATAAGAATGGGTATTATATTTTGTCAAAAGCTTTTATTGCCTCTGTTGATATAACCATATAATTTTTATTGTTTTTGTTAGTGATGTAGTGAATTATGGGTAACTAGGTTGTATAGAACACTAAGTACCATATGTGGAGTCAGGAAGGTTCATCTTCATGAGTTCAAATCTGGCTTTAGATACTTCCTAGCTATGTGACCCTGGGTAAGTCACTTCACCCTGTTTGCCTCAGTTTCCTTATCTGTACAAGAAGCTGGAGACGGAAATGGCAAGCCACTTTAGTATCTTTGCCAAGAAAACCCCAAATGGGCTGATGAAGAATCGAAAATGATTGAAATGACCGAACCATAACAACTCTGGTCAATTATGCTTATAGTTTTCCTAATGTTGAACTGCTTTTCATTCTGGGTATAAATTCTACCAAGTCATACTATATGATCTTTGTGATATATTGCTATAATCTCCTTGATAGTATTTTATTTAAAATTTTTGCACCAATATTCATTACACAATTTGATCTATAGTTTTCTTTCTCTCTTTTTGCTCTCCTTGGTTTAGGTATCAAAACCATATTTATGTCAGAAAAGAAATCTGGTAAGACTCCTTTATCTTTTCATATATTTTGTATAGTATTCTGATTTAATATTTCCTAAATGTTTGATAGAATTCACTTGTAAATCAATCTGGTCTTAGGGATTTTTTTTTCTTGGGGAGGTCGTTTATCACTTGTTCAATTTGTATTCCAAGATAGGGTTATTTAAGTATTCTATTTCTTCTCCAAATCTTGGCAATTTATATTTTTGTAAACATTCATCCATTTCACTTAGATTGTCAGTTTTACTGGAATGTAATTGGGCAAAATGTCTCCTAATACTTGCTTTAATTTCATCTTCATTAGTGGTGTATTCATACTTTTCATTTTTGATCCTAGTAATTTGATTTTCTTCTTTCTTTTTTTAAATCAAATGAATTCATGGTTTATTTATTGTTCTTTTTTCATAAAATCAGTGCCTGGTTTTATTAGTTCAATGGTTTTCTTACTTTTAATTTTATTAATCTCTCCTTTGATTTTCAGAATTTCCATTTCGGTGTTTAGTTGGGGATTTAAAATTTGTTCTGTTTTCTAGCTTTTTTTCTTAGTTGCATGCCCAATCTATCATTCTGTTCTTTCTCTTTTTTTGTCAATGTACCCATTTAGAGACATAAATTTCCGCTAAGTACTGCTTTGGCTGGATCCCACAAATTGTGGAATGTCTAATTGTTATTATTCTCTTTAATCAAATTATTGGTTGTTTTTTGTGATTTGTTCTTTGATCCACTTATTCTTTGGGATTAGTTTATTTAGTTTCCAATTAGTTTTCAATCTATGCTTCCTTGACCCTTGACCCTTGATTTTATTGCATTATGGTCTATAAGGGGTACATTTAATATTTCTGCTTTTTTGCATTTTCATGAGGCTCTTATGCCCTAATATGTGGTCATTTTTGTGAAGGTGCCATGTACAGCTGAGAAAAAGATATACTCCTTTCTATTCTCATTCAGTTTTCTCCAGAGGTCTATAATATCTAACTTTTCTGAGATTTGATTTTTCTCCTTGACTTCTTTCTTATTCCTTTTATGGTTGGACTTATCTAGCTCTAAGAGGGGAAAGTTGAGGTCTCCCACTAATATTGTTTTACTTTCTATTTCTTCCTGTAATTTGTTTAAATTTTCCTTAAAATTTTGGATACCATGCCACTTTTGTATATATGTTTAATATTGAGATTGTCTGTGGTTCCTTTTAGCAAGATGTACTTTCCCTGCTTACTACTATTAATTAACTTCCCTGTTGGGTGAGATAGATTTCTATTACCAATTGAGTATGCATATACATTTTCCCTTTTTGAAGCAATTTAGATGTGAGTAAGGTCCAAGTATTGCCTGATCTACCCTGACTATTTTTCCCTCCAAGGTAAAAGCTCTTCCTTGTATGTCTCTTTTATGTGAGATTATTTCCCACATTCTTCTTTTCCCAGGGCATCATTTTCACTTATCTGTATTTTTTACTTCATCTCAACATAATCTACTCACCTCCATACCATTTTTCTATGTATACTTGTTCTGACTGATAGTAATTATAAAATTCTTACAAGATACACACACACACACACACACACACACACACACACACATCATCTTTCCATACAGAAAGGTACACAGTTTAACCTTATTCAGTCCCTTATGATTTTTCTTTCATGTTTACCTTTTTATGCTTCTCTTGAGTCTTGTATTTGAAAGTCAGGTTTTTAATTCAGCTATGATCTTTTCATAAAAATGCTCAAAAGTCCTCTATTTTATTAAATATCCATTTTTGCCATGGAAAGATTATACTCAGTTTTGCTTCATAGGTAATTCTTGGTTGTAATATACTTCTTTTGCCTTCCAGAATATCATATTCCAAGCCCTCTACTCCTTCAATATGGTAGCTGCTAAATCTTGTGTAATCCTGACTGTGGCTTCATGGTATTTGAATGGTTTCTTTCTGGCTGTTTGAAATATTTTCTCCTTGATCTGGGAATTTTGAAATTTGGCTCTAATATTCATGGAAGTTTTCATTTTGGGATCTCTTTCAGGTGGTCATAGGTGGATTCTTTCAATTTCTATTTTGTCCTCTGGTTCTAGTATATCAAGGCAGTTTTCTTTTGTTAATTTCTTGAAATATGATGTCTAGGCTTTTTCTTTTATCATGATTTTCAAGTAATTCAATAATTCTTAAATTACCTCTCCTTGATCTATTTTCCACATAAGTTGTTTTTCCAGTGAGATATTTCACACTTTCTTCTATTTAGTCATTCTTTTTACTTTGATTGTTTCTTAATGTCTCATGAAGTCATTAGCTTCCACTTGTCTGATTCTAATTTTTAAGGATGATTTTCTTCATTGAGTTTTTGTACCTCTTTTTACTTTGTCCAGTTATGCTTTTTAAGAAGTTATTTTCGGGGCAGCTAGATGGCGAAGTGGATAAAGCTCTGGCCTTGGAGTCAGGAGGACCTGAGTTCAAATCCGGTCTCAGACACTTGACACTTACTAGCTGTGTGGCCCTGGGCAAGTCACTTAACCCCAACTGCCGCACCAAAAAAAAAAAAAAAAAAGAAGTTATTTTCATTGGTGAATATTTGTACCTCTTTTTCCATTTGGCCAATTCTGTTTTTAAGGTGTTATTTTCTTCAGTATTTTTTGTGTCTGTCTTATCAGCCTGTTAATTGCCTTTTCATAATTTTCTTCTTTTGCTTTTATTTCTTTATCTAATTTTTCTCTATCTCACTGATTTTGAAAATTATTTTTAGCTCTTCCAGGAATTCTTATTGAGCTTATTCCAATTTATGCTTTTCTTTGAGACTTTGCTTGTAGCTATATTTACTTCATTGTCTTCTTCCAAGTTTGTGTCTTGATCTTGTCTGTCACCATAGTAACTCATTTATAGTCAGGTGTTTTGGGTTTTTTTTTGTTTTGTTTTGTTTTTTGTTTTTTGTTTTTGTTTTGTTTTTGCTGTTTGCTTATTTTCTACCCCATTTCTTGTTTTAGAATTTTATGTTAATTTTGGGCTCTCTTCCAGGCATGGGGAGGGGGATGAGCTCTGTCTCAAGTTTCAGGCTTTTTTGCACTGCTCTTTTCAGAGCTGTTTAGGGGTTTGGAAAGTTACTGCTTCTAAAGTGGCATGATTTTCTCTGGCTTGAGAGATCCTGAAGCTGTTGCTGCTTTCATCACCACAACCCAGTCCTACTACTGGTGTTTTATCCACGTGGGTTCTGGGGTAGCCTCTTTCTCTGTGTCACAGATCTCTCTGTCTGACTGCCTGTGTTGTCTTGGGCTAGAAGAATGTCTCACTCTGACCTTTTATTCTCTGTGCCACTCCATGATTCAATTTGGGACATTATTTTAAAATTGTTTGGAGGGGAATGTTAGAAGAGCTTGGCTGAATGCTTCTCTACTCTGCCATCTTAGTTCTACCCTGGAATACCTTCTGCATTTTAGGAATTTCCATGGCTCCTCTTTACTAGAACTATTCTGCTCATACCCCCAAGGAGGTACCATGTGTGTCCTAGTGTTTGTGATATTTCCAGTATACCTTGATCAAATGCAGAAAAAGAGAAGATGGAGTTGGGGTGGAGGATAGTGCATCTTGGGAGCAAAAGAAAGAAAAGGAAAGGCAGTTTTCAGGAAACATTTCCTGGAATAAAGAAATTGGTAGATGCAGTAATAGTTTCCTGTTTTTAGGTTAAAAATGCAAAAATTAAAATACAATGCATAACGTAAACATGACTTCAAGAAATCATACAAATATGTGAGGAACCCCTTGTCACTCTGTCTATGCTATACCTGAAGGATAGACTGCTTCTTTCTAATGCTGACATTAACTTTCCTCAATTCAGACCAGTCCAGTCTGAACAAACAAATATTATAAGAAGCAGCCTAGTTTTCCCTTTTAAACTAGCTAAAGAAAGAGCCTGCTTTACTAAAAGTAGCAATTAACAAATTTATCTCACTTATAATTTACCAACATTAAATCAACCTATTGTTTCCACATTGAGGTCTTTAACCACCCCTCCCTGTTTCCTTTCCAACAAAATGAAAAAAAAGGCTAAGGAAGGGGTAGAAGATGAAATTTAAATGGGAAATGAAGTCGGTAGTCTAAACTCTTCTCAACAGGTCACTTTCTAAGTGCCATGGTAGTGCTAGTCATAAAATTTGTATATGTTGTGGGTGAGACCACTTGTGAATTACTGAACAGAAAGTTCCTTTGTCATTGCAATAAGAACTACCAGTTGATTGGACCTTTGGGCCATGACAACATGTTGAATTGAAATTTTTATGTAACAGTCTACTCTAAGGTCAGTGTTGTAAATTTATAGATGATAGAATTTTGAGTTGCAAGAGACCTCCAAGAGCAGTTCTTCTAACCTATTGTACCTATCAGGGGGTCAGCCAACCTGGTGGTAAAGATTTCCACTTAGGAAAACCTCACTATAGCCTAAGGCAATGTAAGCCATTTCTGCTCTAATCTAGAGGCAGGTTTGTTATTGTTATTGTCTCAAATCTAAATTTGCCTTTTTGCCACTTTCTCCCTTCATTTTTCCCACTGAAGCAACATGAAGGACTACAATTCTACATGAGAGTCTGTCAGATAGTTGAAAACAGCTATTATCTCCTTCTCTGAAGCCTTCTTTTTTCCAGTCTCATCATCTGCTGATGTTAGCCTTTAACTGATATTTATAAGGCATACTTGTAAGGCTCTTCCCCTTCCTGGTTGTACTTTTTTGGGGTACCCTCCACCTGAATGCCCTTATAAAAAGGTGACACACAGATCTAAACATAGCACCCCAATGTGTTCCAACCAGGGCAGAGTAGAGAGGGGCATTCTCTCTTCCTGTACAAACCAAGATCTCATTAGTTTTTCTGGATATCACATCTCACAGTGAATTCAGAGTCATCCAAACCCCTAGATTTTTTTGTCATCAAGTGAACTGCTGTCTATTCATACTTCCCCTCACCTTGTGCTTATGAAGTTAGTTTTTTGTAACTAGAAAATTAATTACATTTATCCCCACAAAATGCCATCTTCTTGGACAAGGCCAATCATTCTAGCCCATTGAGATTTTTGTGGATTCTGACTCTTTTATCCTTTATGTTAGGTATCCCTCCCAGCTTTAGTCATCTGCAAATCTGATCACTGGGACAATTTTTCCCTAAATGTATTACTTTGCATTTTCTCACATTGAAATTCACCTACTGCTTTTCCGCCCACTCATCCAGCCACATGAAATTTTCCTGCAGTTTATCCTCATCTGTTTGGCATTTCAGTACTTGGAAGAGCTTACTGTCATCTACAAACTTGGAACTTTTACTATGCACTCTGTCTTCCAACTCATTTATTTAAAAAAAAAGTTAAATGAGATTAATCCCAGCACAGATCCCTGGGGAACCCCATTATTTGCACTCATCCATTTAGAGAAGTGAATATTTTGCCCTAATCTTTGTTTCCCAACTCTAACTTAACTATCCATGCCAAAAGATACCCAGGATGACTTCTTTTTAATAACCTTGATGTGGAAGCTTATTAAAGACTTTTAAAAAATCTAAATAGATTATATCTACTGGTTTCCCTTTGTCTACATATATATTTACTCTTCCAAGAATTGTACCAGATAAGCATTATTCTTCCATGCAGAAACTATATTGCATTTCTCCCAGTAGTTTATATTTACATAAGTATTTCCTTTATCATAATTGAAGCCACATGCCTCAAATAATGATAGCTTGGGTCTTCTGTTTCATTAGTAAGCAGGCTCAGTGAGCAACACAAGCTTCACACTAATGCACCATTGGTTAAAGTATAATAAGCTGGTCCAACTGTTTGGGAAAACAATTTGGAATTATACCCAGAAAGTGACTAAGCTGTATATAACCTTTGACCCAACAATAAATTCCACTATCAGACACATACCCCAAGGAAGTCAGAGAGGGAAAACTCCCATATATAAATAAATGCTTATAGTAGCCCTTTTATAGTAGCAAAGAACTGGAAACCAAGGAGATGCTCATCAGTTGGAAAATGGCTGAACAAGTCATGGTATATCAATGAAATGGCATATCTGTGCACTGTAAGAAATGACAAACTTGGGAAGACTTGCATGAACTGATACAGAATGAAATAAGTAAGGCCAGGAGAACAGTCTACATTTTGATATCAAGAAAAGTAACATTGAAACATTTGAGCAGTCTGATCATTGCCCTGATCACCTGTGACCTCAAAGGCCTGCCAGTATAGCACACCTCCTTCCTTTCAGTGGAATCAAGCCCAGTGTCTGACTCATGGATTAGAGAGGTGACTAGAGACACATGTTGTCAGACCTGGAAAATGTCTTCATTTTATTTTTTGCTTGAGTATATTTCTTTGATACAAAGAAAACTTCTATTTGGAGGGAGAAGAGGATTTATTGTGAAGTAACAGTGATATTAAAAAAAATTAAGAGTGTCAGTTGAACCTAAAAAAGAAACTTCTGTACCTTTTTCCTGAAATTTCCTAGTGCTAATCTCAAAATTGTTGAATGTCTGCATGAATTGCAAGCTTTATTTCTAAGCAGCTGCTTTTCCTTCAATTCAACAAACATTAATTCAAGGCATTGTAAATGCAAGATGTTTTGCTGGGACCCAGAGTCAAAGCCATGAAGTTTTTCCATTTCACTGATACCTTTTAGCCTCCTGCTTTTGTCAGACATGTAATGCTGCACACTTGTGTGGGTCCACATTCCATGTTAACTGACCTGCTAAACATTGATTCTATTTGAAACATGGTTGGTACTTCACGATTGTTCTTGACATCTAGCTCAAGGCCATTCATCATTCTTAGTCTGTAGTTATCCTTTCCACTTAGATCAGAAAGCATCCTTCAGTAGAGCACAGTTCCTTAAGCCTATGATAATGGTGATTTTATCCAATTTTCTATGCCTCTGACTCAGTCATTTGTATATCACTCTAAAAATAGTTTATCTCATAGAAGTATACATTACAGTTGAAATGTCTTTGGAAATCACGTAATTCAACCCTTTCAGAGGCAGTATGGTATGGTGTTGGACAGAGAGTCAATAAAACTTGGGTTTGTATCCTTCCTTAGACACTGACTATTTGAGTGACCCTAGACAACTTACTTAACCTTTCTCCACCTCAATTTCTTCATGTATAACATGGAAATGATAATAACCTCTAACTTCATGGCTCTTAAACAAGATCAGATAAAGCAATATGTATCAAGTATTTTTCAAACCTTCAGATGATATTTAAATGTGAGCTATTATTATTTCACAAGTGAAGAAATTGTGGCCCATAAAGAAGGGACTTGTCCAAGATCACAGCATTAGTTAGAGGCAAGACCTAGATTTGAATTCATATCTCCAGACTCCAGACTTCTATTATACTGTATTTTCTCTCAGGATTCTTTGTTTCAAGCAGTTGTTAAGTGATCACTGCAAGATAATTAGCGATTTGAAAATTATGGCGTGTTTCAGAACATTTCCATTAACTGAACGAGTAAACAATTATCATTCAACCTGAAAAACATTTGGAGTAAATGTTATTTAATGTACTGTAATTCTAGGATTGTCAAATTGTAGTAAGATTATTCTTTATTTCTAACCTCTTTTTAACACAGCTATGCTGAGCTTGCCAAAATTATCTGTTAGAGGGCAAATGGTATTAAAAATGATCAAAATTTATCTATTTCATACTATATTCCTTTACTTCACAGTCCTACTAGGGTCCATTCAAATTGGACTATTCATCATTCCTTGTATATATCCTATGATCTACCAATTTCATGGTTTTTTTTCTCCTGTTCTCCCTTTCACTTGGAAAACCTTCCTCCATTTGCCACTTTATAAAAACCTAGTTGTCCTTCAAGGCCAAGCTCCAGTGTCACCTCCTTTGTGAAACCTTCCTTCTATCATTTGTGGGAGGCCATCTCTTTCTCTCTTCTAACTCTCACGCATTTTTGTGCCTCCTTTAAGCACTTATTTCATTCTAATTTGGTTTCTCATCTCTACAAGGTTGCTTGCTCCTTAAGCACAAAAACTATGTCTCATTTATCTTTACCCCTGTCTCCGCACAATGACTAACAAAGGTTGAATTGCTTAATTGAATGGTATTCCCAGCCGCTTTCTTTTCACAACCAATTATAGTAACATGTAAGGCTGTTAAGTACAACAGAGGATTAAACATGTGATATGTCATAACAGTCATGTTTAGGACCTCATCTCTGACTTTCTGTACCATGAGTTCTTGGGTTGGTATCAATTTATGTACATGTTCTGCCTGTTGAGCTTATTGTCTCCTCGAAGGCAAAAACAATGTCTTATTCATGTTTGTACCCTCATGATACCTAGTAAAATATTGGACACATAGTCTAAGACCAATAAATGTATATTGATTGATTGATTGATATCTCAAAATAATATTGTAGCAAGGGGTATTAGGACATTATCTGACCCAGTCCTCACTGAGATCTGGAAGAGGGTTAGTGATTTGATAAGGTTACCTTCAATAAGGTGAGAATGTGTCAGGCATCCTGGATAGATAATTACAGATTTCTTTCTTCAAATCTTCTCTTTCAATCTAACACCCTGTGGTTTAAAGGTTCTTCCTTGTGTTCAAATCAAACTATACCCCCTCCCTGTTAATCTCATTTCCTCTCTCCATAGACAGAATAATTGGTTAGAATATATTTCATTAAAATCATTTACCTATTCTAGGTAATTTCTTCTACTTTCTCAAGTTCTTCAATATAGAACTTACTTTATATCCCTTTTATCATAGTCACAACACTTTGCACATAAATTATTAGTTGCTGAATAAATGAATGCACATTGCTATTCTCTGGATTTTATCCAGGCCCAGCCCATCTCTTTCAAAGTACAGACATAGAAGAATGATTTCTTGGTCCTCCTAGGAATGCCCTAAAGAATAGCATTTTAGAATTGGAAGGGATCTCAGATTATTTATTACAGTACACTTAATTTATAGAGAAGGAAACTGAGGCACAGAGAAAAAAAAGGATTTGCCCAGTATCATTCAGCCAGTCAATGAGAGCCATTTCCTCAGTACTCTATCCATTATACCTTATCTTAGTGCATTCAACTCTATTGATTGTCAGGCAATAAACATTTGTTGACCTCCTACTACTTGCCAGGCACTGTGCTAAGTGCTAGGAATACAAAGAAATTCAAAAGACAGTACCTGTTCTGAAGGAGTTCATGTTCTAATGGGGGAGATAACATACAAACAACTGTGTACGAATAGTCTGTGTACAGGATAAATTAGAGATAATCAGAGTAGAGGGAAAGCACCAGAATTAAGGGGGATGGGAAAATGCTTCCAGCAGAACATAGGATTTTAGTTGAAACTTAGGAATCCAGGAGAGTCAAGAGGCAGAGATAAGGAGAGAGAGCATTCTAGGGATGTGGGAGAGCTGGTAAAAATTTCAGGAGCTGGGAGAAGTATCTTGTTCTAGGAACATCAAGGAGGCCAGGGTCACTGATTTACAGAGTACAGAGAAGGAAGTAAGGTGTAAGAAGACTGGAAAGGTATGTGAGGGTGTGGGTTATGAAAGGTTCCAAATGCCAGAGGATTTTACATTGGATCCTGGAGGTTATAGGGTGGCAATAGAGTTTATTGGGTAGGAGGGTGACATGGTCAGACTTTCACTTTAGGATGATCACTTTAGTAGCTGAATAGAGAATGAACTGTAGTGTAGAGAGACTTGTGGCAGGGAGACCAACTATCTAGCCATTAGGCTAGGCAAGAGATGGTAAGGCATCATGGTGCACCAGCGTAGTGGCAGTATCAGAGGAAAGAAGGGAGTATATATGAGAAATGATGCAAAGGTAGAGTCAGGAATAGGCATTAGAGATATAGGAGGGGGATGGTGAGAGAGTTAGGAGTCAAGGATGTGAGCTGTGAGTTTCAGAGACTAGAAGGATGGTGGTACTCATCAGTAATATGGATGTTAGAAGAGGGGAGGCTTTGGGGGGAAAGATAATTCTGTTTTGGACATATTGATTTTAAGATTATTTATGGAACATTCAGTTCAAGATGTCCAATAGGCTGGGAGATATGAGTCTGAGATAGGTTAGGACTTGATAAGTACATTTGAAAATCATCAACATGGGGAATGACAGTTGAATTCCTGGGAGCTGATGAGATTACGAAATGAATTAGTATAGCAAGAGAAGAGAAAAGGGCCCTGGGCACAGCCCTATGAGACACAAAGGGCTAATGATATGACCTGGATGAAAATCCAACAAAGGAGTCTGAGAAGGAGCAGGCATAGAAGAACTAGGAAAAGTGGTATCCTGAAAACACTGCCTGTGAAGAGAATATTAAGGAGAAAAGGGTGGCTGACAGTGTCAGAATCTTCAGAGAGGTAAAAAAAAGGATGAGGATTGATAAAAGGTTATTAGATTTTGCAATTAAGAGATCATTAATAACTTTGGAAAAAGCAAATTTTTGGCTAAATGATGAAATTGCAAGCCGGGATGTAGAGAGTTAAGAAGAAAGTAAGTAAACGCATCTGTTATAGACAGCCTTCTTAAGGAGTTTAGCCACAAAAGGGAGAAAGGATATGAGATGATAGCTAACAGAGATGAATGGATCCAGAGAGTTTTTTGACTTTTTTTGTTTGTTTGTTTGTTTTTTGAGGATACAGGAGACATGGGTATGTTCATTGGCAGTAGGGACGTAGCCAGTAGACGGGAGAAATGGAAATGAAAGAGGAAGTAATCTGCTAGAGAAGATGGAACAAATGAGACCCCTTGTTCATGTAGAGGTTTTTGCCTTGGCAAGGAGAAGGGCTACCTTAATATGTGAAACAGGAGTGAAGGAGGAAGTAGTGTTAGAAGGAATCTAGGTGATATGAGATGAGAAGGGGAGTAGAAGTAAATAGCCTCAATTTTTTTCAGTAAAATATAAGGCAAAGTTCTCAGTTAAGGGAGTGGAGGGCAGGGAACCAATGAGAAGTGTGAGGAAAGAGAAAAAGGTTTGGAAAAGCCACTGTGATGAGTGGGATGGTGAGTTGATTAGGGAGGTATAAACAGATTGCCTTGATGCAGTGAGGAACCAGATGATGTTATATAGCATAAATTTGTCATGTATCTGGTCAGCATGGTTCATGATAGTTGGGGACTTTCTTCCTCAGCATATGTACCAAGGCAGCAGACAGTGAAAGTGGTCTAAGGCTGAGGTTTAGTAGGGCAAAACTGGCAATATAATAAGAGGATAAGAGATTCAAGAGAAGAGGACAGTGTAGAGTTCACCTAGATGGGGAAAGGAGGAAAGTATGGCTTGTGCAGAGGCCATGGCCTGGGACGGGAAGGAAACTAGTGTGGAGGGATTGGAAGTCGTAGTATGGAGCTGGACAAAGAAAAAGGCAAGACACAAGAAATAAATAAGGAGGGACACATGAGACTAAGGGCCATTTAAATATAGGAATTTGTTTTGTGAGTTGCTACGATTAAAAATATTATCAGCAGGTATTCAACCTGATGGTGACATGCCTGTTTCTAATTAATTGTCATCATTGATAATAATAATTAGATAAATTTAGAAGGACAGGTGAGATGACCATAGACTATAATCAGACAAGGGAATTTCAGAGTTCGTGAACATGGAAGTGGTGCATTTGTGGGTGATGGCAAGATCAAAGTTGTGACTGTCTTTGTGCATGACTGAAGTGAGGTGACGGGATAGGTCATGTGAAATAAGTAAGTATAAATGTTAAAGTGCCCTACTACGAGGCCAGGAATTAAGGAGAGAAAGACTGTGAGCCCGCCACTGATGTCATTTGGAAAAAGGGCAAAATGCCCTGGTGATCATGTTGGCTTTTCCAACAGCAGCTCACAATAAAACATCAGCTTTTTCCCAGTCATTCTGTTTCTGAGTCAGGAACTTAGGATGTTTAGCTTTGGAGGAGAGAATATATGACTGAGGGATGAGGGGAACATGATAACTCTCTTCAAGTATTTCAAAGTCTCTTTTGTGTATGAGGGATGAAACTTATTTGGCTTGGCCCCAGAGGGCAAAACTTGCAGTGAATGAGAGGGAAGCTGCACAGAAATTGATTCAGGCTTGGCGGAAAGATAAACTCGTTAACACTTAGAGCTCTCCAAAAGTGGGCACCTTCTCTCTTTGAGGGAAGGCTGGATATTAGAAATCACAACATGTCCCTAGGTTGTAATATGTTCTTACCCCCATTTTACAAAGCCAGACACAAGTCAAATTTCTCAAAGTTTCCCAGGGAAACAACAACAATAATCACACAGAAACATCATAAGAGCCCCTAGAGCTGTAGCACTGGCCCGTGTTCAAGGCAGGCATTCAGCTCATTGTTGTAAATGGCACACAGACAAAACACCAACTACTTGGATTATTTTGCTTAAAATATTTAAGGGTGGTTCTTGTCCTAGTTAAATGCTGCCTGGTGTCTCTTCCTTCCCTACCCTACTGCTACATCTCCTTTCCTATTAACAAGAACTTTCATAAGGTACTTAAAGAAATTTCCATTACCTTCTTCCTTTCCATGTATGACCCAGGGAGAACTCACTCCAGGCAGATCCTCAAAGAGGTTTCGAAGAAGATGGCCACTGCAAATATGGATACTGCATTATGGGGCAGCTATGTGGCACAGTGGATAGAGTGCTGGGTCTAGAGTCAGGAAGAACTGAGTTCAGATTCCACCTCAGACACATACTAGCTATGTGAACCTAGGCAAGTCACTTAATCTCTGTTTCCCTCAGTATCCTCATCTGTAAAATGGAAATAATAATAGCACCTACCTCCCAAGATTGTTGTGAGGATCAGATGAAATAATAATTATAAAGTACTTAGCACAGTGGCGGGCACATAGTAGGTATTTTTGTTGTTGTTTAGTCGGTTTTGGTTATTTCCAACACTTTCTGACCCCCTTTGCGGTGTTCTTAGCAAACATAGTGGAATGGTTTGTCATTTCTTCTTCAGCTCCTTTTGCAGATGAGGAAACTGAGGCAAATAAAATTAAGTGACTTGCCCAGGGTTACACAGCTAAGTGTCTGAGGCTGGATTTGAACTTATGAAGATGAATCTTCCAGATTCCAAACCCAGTGCTCTATCCACTGTGCCACCTAGATGATTTTAGATATTATTGTGGTGACAATTTGATGAACAGCTTTCCCTATCATGTCTATCATTAAAACAAAACTCATAAATAGGATGTTACACGTTTTAGTTCACAAAGCTAGATTTCTCAGTTTAAACCCAGACATTCAGTATCTCTTTGTCTTCACAAAGAAGAAAAATATCCAAATCCCTTCAACCAAGGTATTTTCATCACAGTAAATAAACTGGCTGTATCCATCAGCCTGTTGTCAGAAGTAGACAGGTAATTTCCAAATAAAACTTTATTTTTTCTTTCTCTGAGTATAAATCCAAAGTTAGATCTTCCATCTTTGTTCCTCAAACCAACCCCCACTGACACCATTTGGAGAATAGAGTCTTAAGTGTGTATTATGTAGGGCCTATTGTGCTGTGGATGGCTTTTCAGCTCTATAGATATGCCCAATGACATTGAAGCATAACAAAAAAAGAAAGCCATTTTGTTTGGGAAATGGAAGCTATTTTTGTAGCCAGATTGAATCTCCTTTCACTACATCAAGAAATCCCTAATTTCCTCACTGTGGGTGCTCCTTCCACTGATACAGATAATGAGTCCTCCATACCTTAGCAGACAGCCTCCATGAGTCTCTAGGGCTGAAAAAAAAAATTATACCCTTGTGGACAGCCACAAGGGTGATAATATTCTCTCTCTGTCTTATGGAAGGGGGTATGTCAAAGCCTATCTAGTGTGATAAAGCCTGCCAGAGTTTAGGCTCCCATTAGCCAAACGTTCAAGAGCACAGGCTGTATCTTTAATGGGGACAAGCTAGATGCCTTCCCAATAAGGTCAGGAGTGAAGCAAGGATGCCCATTACTGCCACTGTTATTCAGGGTTGGATTAGAAATACTAGCTATGGATGAGGGAGGAGGGCAGAGCCAAGATGGTGGAGTAAAAGCAGTGACTTGCTTAATCTCTCCCCCAAAATCCTCCAAATACCTGTAAAAATGGCTCTAAAAATTCTACAGCACCAGAACCCACAAAAAGACAGAGTGAAACAAATTTCCCGCCCAAGACAACCTGGATTGTTGATTGGAAAGGTCTATTGTTCTGGGCTGGGAGAGGAACACAGTTCAGCATGGGTATGCAGGCAAAGACCAGGCCTCAGCAAACCTGGAACAGGCCTCAGAGGACTGAATCTCAGACAGCTGCGGCAGTTTGCAGACTTCTCGACCCACAAATGGCAAAGACAACTTAGAAGGTCAGTGGGAAATGTCTGTGACCTCGGTGAGAGAGAAGCTCAGTTCCAGCTCCAGTCCCAGCATTGCCCCAGGCAGCGGCTGCTTCTGGAGCTCTCAGCCCATAGATAGAGAGGGAATCCAGTGGCTGATCAGAAGGGGATTGCAAGGATCTCTTTGCTGGCACTGAGGCAGGATTTTCTTGCTTGTATCTGGGTAACAGTTCTGGGTGGTAGTCCTGGGGTGAGGAGGAGTGCTGGCATGATGGAGCTTGTAGTAGTAGTGGAGAGAGAATCTTCCTCACAGTTCCAAGGCAGAAAAGAGTGGTTGTGGTCACTCATAGACCTGAGTACAGGCCAGAAAAGGAGTAACACCTCACCCTTGATCATACTACCTTGGAAGAACTGAAAATTTACAGGTCTCTAGAAGTATCTCTGAAACAGCTGCACAAAACCCCCAAAGCTTGGGACAGTACATTCTCCACACTGGAAGCAGACTCTTACCTTAACAAAGAGTTTAAAAGTCAATTAATTGTCTGGGATCATGAGCAAACTGCGCAAAAAATGTCATACCACAGAATACTTCTTTGGTGACAAAGAAGATCAAAACATACAACCAGAAGAAGACAACAAAGTCAAAGCTCCTACAGCCAAAGCCTCCAAGAAAAATATGAATCAGTCCCAGGCCATGGAAGAGCTCAAAAAGGATTTTGAGAAGCAAGTAAGAGAAGTAGAGGAAAAAGTAGGAAGAGAAATGAGAGTGATACAAGAAAAATCATGAAAAACAAGTCAACAGCTTGTCAAAGGAGGGCCCAAAAAAATAGTGAAGAAAATAAGGCCTTAAAGAATAGCCTAACCCAAATGACAAAAGAGGTCCAAAAAGCCAGTGAGGAGAAGAATGCCTTAAAAAGCAGAATTGGCCAAATGGAAAAGGAAGTCCAAAAGCTCACTGAAGAAAATGCTTCCTTAAAAATTAGAATGGAGCAAATGTAAGCTAGTGACTTTATGAGAAATCAAGACATTGTAAAACAAAACCAAAAGAATGAAAAAATAGAAGACAATGTGAAATATCTCTTTGGAAAAACAACTGACCTAGAAAATACACCCAGGAGAGATAATTTAAAAATTATTGGACTATCTGAACACCATGACCAAAAAAAAAAAAAGAGCCTAGATATCATCTTTCAAGAAATTATCAAGGAAAACTGCCCTGATATTCTAGAACCAGAGGGTAAAATACAACTTGAAAGAATTCACAGTTCACCTCCTGAAAGAGATCCCCAAAGGAAAACTCTTAGGAATGTTATAGCCAAATTCCAGAGTTCCCAGGTGAAGGAGAAAATAAATATTGCAAGCAGCTAGAAAGAAACAATTCAAGTATTGTGGAAACACAATCAGGATAACACAAGATTTAGCAGCTTCTACATTAAGAAACTGGAAGGCTTGGAATATGATATTCCGGAGGGCAAAGGAGATAGGATTACAGCCAAGAATCACCTACCCAGCAAAAGTGAGTATAATCCTTCTGGGGGAAAATGGATATTCAGTGAAATAGAGGACTTTCAAGCATTCTTGATGAAAAGACCAGAGCTGAATAGAAAATTCAACTCTTAAATACAAGACTCAAGAGAAGCATGAAGAGGTAAACAGGAAAGAGAAATCATAAGGGACTTATTAAGGTTGAATTTTTTACATTCCTACATGGAGAGATGATATTTGTAACTCATGAGACTTTTTGTCAGTATTAGGGTAGTTGGAGGGAAAAAATTATATGTATATGTAGATAGATAGAGAGATAGATAGAGGACACAGGTTGAGTTGAAGATGAAGGGTTGATATCTGGAGAATAAAATTAAAATGTGAGAGAGGATTATGCTGGGAGAGGAGAAAGGGAAAGGTAGAATGGGGTAAATTATCTCTCATAAAACAGACAAGAAAAGGCTTTTACAGTGGAGGGGAAATGGGGAAGGTGAGAGGGAATGAGTGAATTTTATTCTCATAGGATTTGGCTTAAGGAAGAAATAACATACATACTCAGTTGGGTATGGAAAGCTGTTACCCTACAGGAAAATAGGGGGGAAAGGGATAAGAGAGCAGGAGGATGATAGAGGGGAGTGCAGATTAGGGTAAGGGGTATTCAGAATGCATGCCATCTTTGTGTGGGGGGAGGGGCGAGATGGGGAGAAAATTTGGAACTCAAAATCTTGTGGAAGTGAATGTTGAAAACTAAAAATAAATAAATTTTAAAAATATTTATTAAAAAATGAAAGCAGAATGCTTTCACAAAAACCTGGGATGACATATCTGAACTGATGCAAAATGAAGTGAGCAGAACCTAGAGAACATTATACACAGTAATGGCAATATTATATGATGCTCATCTGTAGATAAGTTAGGTATTTGCAGCCATACAATGATCCAGGACAATTCCAAAGGACTTAAGCCAACAAATTCTATCCACCTCCAGAGAAAGAACTGATGGAATCTGAATGTAGATGGAAGAATCCTTTTTTTAAAACTTTCTTTACTTTTCTGGGATTTTTTTTTTGGGTGGGGATGGTCTATTTTCTTTTGCAACATGGCTAATATGGAAATATATTTTGCAGGACTGCACATGTATTATTTGTATTAAATTGATTGCCTTCTCAAGGAAGAGGGAGGAGAGAAGGAAAAGAGTTTGGAACTCAAAATTTCAAAAAATAAATTTTAAAAATTGTTTTTACGTGTAATTAGAAAAAATATTAAAATTTTCTAAAAGAATTCAGGATAACCAGAAAGCTACAGTGATGCATTCATCAGAGGGACATGTCAGGGAGGGAATCTTGTACTAAGCTAAAGAAAAAGAACTTAAGTGAAATTAGTTTACTCAAGGAACCCAAAATTTAGATTATAGTTCTTATTCTTTTCTATTTGTGATCTGATGTTTTAAAAAGTGAGAAGCTTCTCTAACAAAAAGCGATCTAAATAGCTTTTACAATGGCCATTCATAATATCTGTCTTTTCAAGTCTTTTCAGTAGGGAAGGGACCACTGTACGTTATTCAAGAAGTTAAGTTCTACACTGCACTAGTTGCCTATGCTAGTCTCAAGGAGATGCTTGCACTAATTCCAGGAAGATGCTATGTTTTGAATGAAGTAAAGAATTAGCAATCTGATTCCCTAAGACTGATAGTACAATTGACCTCTGGTACTCACTACCCTCATCTAATTCTCCAAAAAGGTACCATTATTTGATCTTGTAAATGGCTCATGCCAGGAGTGTGTGTGTGTGTGTGTGTGTGTGTGTGTGTGTGTGTGTGTAAAACATAGTGACACCAATTTCTGAGGTCAAAATGTATCCATGACAGTTAATCCCTCTATTATTGATCATTTTCATCAACCAGGAGACCTAGTTTTGCTCCCTGTAACAAACACAATTCTTGCCCAAGTTTGAGTTGAAGAAAATGGCATCTGAAATATCTTCCCTTTACACTAAAGAAGCAGAATCATGGAATTTCAATTCAATTCAGTAAATATTTATTATGTGCCTGCCATGTATAAGATACTGTGCTAAGCAATGGGGATACAAATAAGAAAAAGAAAGATGGTCCCTGTCCTCATGGGGTTACAGCAAGGGGGGGGGGTGCAAACCTACGACCTTGAGGCCACATGTGGCCTTCTAGGTCCTCAGGTGTGGCCTTTTGACTGAGTCCAAGTTTTATAGAACAAATCCTTTCATTAAGGGAATTTGTTCTATGGAGTTTGGATTCAGTCCAAGAGCCACACTTGAGGGCCACATGTGTCCTGAAGGCCGCAGGTTCCCCACCCCTGGGTTAGAGGCTGAGTGGTTACCCTATGAAGTTCCATGGTGTCAAAAGCAAGCAAAGATGCTGATGGAAAATGGAGTTCCCTGGAAAGTTCTGAGATGAGTCCTCTATAAATGAAGGTTTGGAGTGCTTTACTAGAGAGTGACAGAATTTCAGAGTTTGAAGGATCTCAAGGGTGCCTCTAGTGTAGCCTGTGCTTGAAAAAGAATCCTTAGTATTGCATAGCTGCCAAGTGGTCATCTAGCCTTTGTTTGAAGACTCCTAGCAATAGTGTTGTCAAAGAAAAGAGAATAGAAGGAAAAGTCATTGGGGGCTTTTTTAGAGCACAGTACACACAGTTAAGCTGGGCAATTTGCAAAGTTGAGTATTGAATTTATAAGACACTTAAAAGGAAAAGCAAGCTGTACATGATAGAGTCATAATTTCATGTATAATACTCTTTTTCTGTTCTCTTTTGTATATGGAGACTCTCATTCTATTTAGTGTTATGTATGTTCAGATTTAAAAACAAAATAAAAAAAAAACTGACTTGACTTGCTTCCACTCATTGCTCCTAATTCTGTCCTCTGGGGCCAACCAAAACAAGTCCCATCCTCCTTAAGCTGTGGTATTCTGTGTTGGACTATATGGATAACCTCCGAGTTCCCTTCCAAATCAGATTCTATGAACTGATCTCCATATACTAGCTGCTAGCCTACTGGTTTGAGTTATTGTTATCGGTAGTTATTAGCATGAATTGACTAAGTTAGGAACTCAGAATCTGATTCATTCAGAAAGGAATTTTTACTGTCACTGATATAACATTAAGAAAACATAGCTGAGATGCTACCATTTTTAAATAGATCAACAACACATATTGATCCCCCATGGAAACTCTGAATAGTCTATGAATCATAGAGGTGATAGAATGATCGGGCTTTAGGGGAAGATAAATATGTTAGTGTCTTGTGTTATTAATGGACAGGAGGAGTCCAGAAGTGAATGAGCACCATTTAGAGTTTATTTGTCTCAAAAAGTTTTCAATCTTCCGCTTTGGTTTTCTAGATTTTAAAAATGTACTAAATATAGATCTATAATTGTATGTAGATCTTTAAATGCTTCTGGCATCCATTTATCTCCATAGCTAAATGTACACTATTGTATGTGTATATGTATACATGAGATAGGAATAGGGACTAGACCTGTGATTTTACTGGTATACTGAACTTCCAAGTTAAGGAGCTCCCTCTAGTCAATCCATGTCAGCATCTTTTCTGAAATTTAGAGCCTTAGTCTCCTAGAGCACTGAGAGGTTACATGACTCATCCATGTTCACACACAGCCAATTTGTGTCAAAATTGGGACTTGAACTCAGGTCTTCCTAGCTCTAAGGACAGCTTTTATTCATTAGACTATGCTGCTTCATAAACATACAAGTATGTATGTGCACATATACATATATCATATTCTGTCTCCCCCAAAGAGTATGTTTAAAAGTGTTTATTGATATTTTTTTGTTTCTTACATCACCATCATTATCCCAAGTATTTCTCCCCAACCCTGTCCTGCTGAGCCATGCTTTATCAAAAATAATATTTTTTAGAGAAAAATAACCAGCACAAAAACTGATTAATACATTGCAAAAGTTGAACATCATATGCAGTGTGTAAATTCTGTGGACCACCCACCTCCACAAAAGGGTGGGTTGGGGGTGTCTTCTTAAATCTCTTCATTTGAGTGCTACTTGGTTTTTATGATCTCATTACCTTCACTTTTAATTTTTTGATGTGTTGTTGATCTTTCCATGTACAGTGTTGTCATTATTGTATATATTATTTTCTTGGCTCATCTTCTTCACTCTGCATCAATTCGTATAGATCTTTCTATGGTTCAACACAATACTCATTTTTTACTCTGTAGTAATATACTAATATTATAATATATTAATATAATATATTAATAATAATGTATCACAGATTGTCTAGCCATTCCCTAGTTGATGGGCATCTACTTTATTTCCAGTTTTTAGCTATCACAAAAGTATATTTTGTAGCATATAGGAATTTTCTTCTTATCACTGGCTTCCTTGGTGTATAAGCCTAGTAATAGAGTCTCTGGTTCAAAGGGTGTGAATGTTTTAGACACTTTATTTGCTAAATTCCAAATTTGCTTTCCAAAATACTTATACCATTTCACAGCTCCACCATCAATGTATTAGTCTGCCCGTCCTTTTACAACCTTCCTTACATTGAGTGTTGTCATATTTTGATCATTTGTTTCCAATTTTCAGGATATGAGATGGAACCTCAGTGTTGTTATAATGTTCATCTCTCTTATTATTCTGGATTTTGAGCATTCCTTCATGTTGTTGTGAATACTTTTTAATTTTTTTTGAGAACTGTTTGTTCCTTTGATCAGTTATCTACTAGGGAATGGTTATTAGTGTTTTGTGTATATATATTAATTGTTTCTATATCTTGGATACCAAAGCCTTGTTAGGGAAACCTGATAAAAAGATGTTTTCCCATTTGACTGTTTCCCTTCTTATCATAGATGGATTAATTTTGTCTATGTAGAAGCTTTTGAGTTTCAAGTAATCAAATTATCTATTTTATCTTTCTTAATTGCCTCTATCTTTTGTTTGGTTAAGAAATATCTCCCACTCTTATAACTGTAAAAGGGTATTTACTCTGTTTTTTTATTTTTTATTATATGATCTTTAATATTAAGGTTTTACATACATTTAGAATGTATTGTGGAATATGGTATAAAGTGTTGCTGTAAGCCTAATTTCTGCCAGACTGCTTTCCACTTTTTTTTTTCTCTGTGTCTGTCTCACTCTCTCTCTCTCTGTCTCTCCAACTCCAGTCCCATGGATTTTGAACTAGATGTCACATAGACATCTAAAACTCAACACTTCTAAAAGCAAATTCATTTTCTTGCCCTTTTAAACTCATTCTTCTGAACTTATCCATTTCTTTTTATTTCTTTTTTTTAAATTTTTTTCCCCATATGCTTTTGAGTTGAAAATTTTTTCTCCCTTTTTCTCCCCCCCCCACCCTCCCCAACATGGCGCACAATCTGACACAGTCTTTACATTTACATATCCATTAAACATATTTTCACATTAGTGAAGTTGTAAGTAAAAATTAAAACCAATAGGAGGAACCATCAGAAAGATGAAACAAAACTCAACTGAAGGTAAAAATAAGTGACAGTAATTCGACTTCCATAGTTCTTTCTTTGGATGTGGACAGCATTTTCCATCCCGAGGCCTCTGGAGATGTCTTAGATCCTCATAATGCTGAGAAGGGTTCAGTTTAACATTCTTAGTCATTGTATAACGTGGCTGCTATTGTATACAAAGTCCTCTTGGTTCTGCTCACTTCACTCAGCATCAGACCATATAAGTCTTCCCAGGTTTTTCTGAAGTCAGCCTGTTCATCATTTCTTATAGAACAATAGCATTCCATTACATTCATATACCACAACTTGCTCAGCCATTCCCCAATGGATGGGCATCCTCTCAATTTCCAATTCTTTGCCACCACAAAAAGAGCTGCTATGAATATTTTTGCACATGTGGGTCCTTTTCCCATTTGTTTGATCTCTTTGGATATAGCCCTAGAAGTGCTATTGCTGGATCAAAGGGTATGCACATTTTTGTAGCCCTTTGGGCATAGTTCCAAATTGTTCTCCAAAATGGTTGGATCATTTCACAACTCCACCAACAATGTATTAGCGTTCCAATTTTCCCACATCCTCTCCAACATTTATCATTTTCCTGTTTTGTCATGTTGGCCAATCTGATAGGTGTGATGTGGTACCTCAGAGTTGTTTTCATTTGCATTTCTCTAATCAATAATGATTTAGAGCATTTTTTCATATGACTATAGATGGCTTTAATTTCTTCATCTGAGAACTGTCTGTTCATATCCTTTGACCATTTATCAATTGGGGAATGGCTTGTGTTCTTATAAATTTGTCTTAATCTCTATATATTTTAGAAATGAGGCCTTTATCAGAAAGACTGGTTGTAAAAATTCTTTCCCAATTTTCTACCTTCCTTCTAATCTTAGTTGCATTGGCTTTGTTTGTGCAAAAACTTTTCAATTTAATGTAATCAAAATTATCCATTTTGCTTTTCATAATGTTCTCTATCTCCTGTTTGGTCATGAATTCTTCTGTTCTCCATAGATCTGATAGGTAAACTATTCCTTGTTCTCCAAGTTTACTTATGGTATCAGCCTTTATATCTAAGTCCTGAACCCATTTTGACTTTATTTTGGTATATGGTGTGAGATTTGGGTCTATGCCTAGTTTCTGCCATACTCTTTTCCAGTTTTCCCAGCAGTTTTTTTCAAAGAGTGGGTTCTTATCCCAGAAGCTGGGTCTTTGGGTTTATCAAATAATAATTACTATAGTCATTGACTACTGTCTTGCATATTTAACCTATTCCACTGATCCACCTCCCTATTTCTTAGCCAGTACCAAGCAGTTTTGATGATGCTGCTTTATAATACAATTTAAGATCTGGAATTGCTAGGCCACCTTCCCCTGCATTTCTTTTCATTAGTTCCTTTGATATTGTGGACCTTTTGTTTTTCCAAATGAATCTGTTATTATTTTTTCTAACTCTATAAAATAATTTTTTGGTAGTTTGATTGGTATGGCACTGAATAAGTAAATTAGCTTAGGTAGGATTGTCATTTTTATTATATTAGCTCGGCCTACCCATGAGCAATTGATGTTTTTCCAATTATTTAGATCTGATTTTATTTGTGTGAAAAGTGTTCTGTAATGTGTTCCATAGAGTTCCTGGGTTTGTTTCGGAGGTAGACTCCTAAATATTTTATAATGTCTACAGTAAGTTTAAATGGGATTTCTCTTTCTATCTCTTGCTGTTGGGCTTTGTTGGTAATATATAGAAATGCTGATGATTTTTGTGGGTTTATTTTATAGCCTGCAACTTTGCTAAAGTTGTTTATTATTTCAAGTAGTTTTTTACCTGATTCTCTATGATTCTCTAAGTATATCATCATGTCATCTGCAAAAAGTGATAGCTTTGTTTCTTTTTTGCCTATTCTAATGCCTTCAATTTCTTTTTCTTCTCTTATTGCTAAAGCTAAGGTTTCCAGTACAATATTGAATAACAGTGGTGATAATGGACATCCTTGTTTCACCCCGATCTTATTGGAAATGCTTCTAGCCTGTCCCCATTACATATAATGCTTGCTGAAGGTTTTAGATATATGCTATTTATTATTTTAAGGAAGACTTCATTTATACCTATGCTTCCTAGTGTTTTTAATAGGAATGGGTGTTGTATTTTATCAAAAGCTTTTTCTGCATCTATTGAGATGATCATGTGGTTTCTGTTGGTTTTGTTGTTGATATGCTCAATGATGCTGATAGTTTTCCTAATATTGAACCAACCCTGCATTCCTGGTATAAATCCTACCTGGTCATAGTGTATTATTCTTGTGATAAGTTGCTGCAATCTATTGCTAGTATTTTGTTTAAAATTTTTGCATCTATATTCATTAGAGAAATTGGTCTATAATTTTCTTTCTCTATTTTGACTCTCCCTGGTTTAGGTATCAACACCATATTTGTATCATAAGACTCCTTCTTCACCTATTTTCCCAAATAGTCTATATTGTATTGGAATTAATTGTTCTTTAAATGTTTGATAGAATTCCATGTAAATCCATCTGGCCCTGGAGATTTTTTCCTAGGGAGTTCATCAATGGCTTGTTCAATTTCTTTTTCTGAGATGGGGTTATTTAAGTATTTTACTTCCTCTTCGTTAATCTGGGCAATTTATATTTTTGTAAATATGTATCCATTTCACTAAGATTGTCAAATTTGTTGGCATATAGTTGGGCAAAATAATTCCTAATTATTGTTTTAATTTCCTCTTCCTTGGTGGTAGCTTCCCTTTTCATTCTTGATACTAGTAATTTGGTTTTCTTCTTTCTTTTTTTAATTAAATTAACCAAAGGCTTATCTATTTTATTGTTTTTTCATAAAACCAGCTCTTAGTTTTATTTATTAGTTTAATAGTTTTCTTAATTTCAATTTTATTAATTTTTCCTTTGGTTTTCAATATTTCTAATTTGGTGTTTAGTTGAGGATTTTTAATTTGTTCTTTTTCTAGTTTTTTTAGTTGTATGCCCAATTCATTAATCTCCTCTTTTTCTATTTTATTTATGTAAGCATTTAGAGATATAAAACTTCCCCTAAGAACTGCTTTCTGCATCCCATAGGTTTTGGTATGTTGTCTCATTATTGTCATTCTCTTGAATGAAATTATTGATTGTTTCTATGATTTGTTGTTTGACCCAATCATTTTTTAGGATTAGATTATTTAGTTTCCAATTATTTTTTAGTCTATCTTTCCATGGCCCTTTATTACATATAATTTTTATTGCATTCATGATCTGAAAAGGATGCATTTAATATTTCTGCCTTTCTGCATTGGATTGTGAGGTTTTTATGCCCTAGTACATGGTCAATTTTTGTGTATGTGCCATGTACTGCGAGAAAAAAGTATATTCCTTTCTATCCCCATTCAGTTTTCTCCAGAGGTCTATCATACCTAACTTTTCTAATGTTCTATTCACTCCTTAACTTCTTTCTTGTTTATTTTGTGGTTAGACTTATCTAGTGCCGAGGGGAGGTTCAGGTCCCCACTAGTATAGTTTTGCTGTCTATTTCTTCCTGTAACTCCCTGAACTTCTCCTGTAAGAATTTGGATGCTATACCATTTGGTGCATATATATTTAGTAATGATATTACTTCATTGTCTATGGTGCCTTTTAGCAGGATGTAGTTTCCTTCCTTATCTCTTTTGATTAGATCTATTTTTGCTTTTGCTTTGTCTGAGATCAGGATTGCTACCCCTGCTTTTTTTACTTCAGCTGAGCATAATATATTCTGCTCCAGCCTTTTACCTTTACCCTGTATGTGTCACTCTTTTTCAAATGTGTTTCCTGTAAACAACATATTGTAGGATTATGGTTTTTAATCCATTCTGCAATCCGTTTCCGTTTTATGGGAGAGTTCATCCCATTCACATTCACAGTTATGATTACTATCTGTGTCTTTTTCTCCATCCTTTTTCCCCCTATTTATGCTTTTCTTTCTCCTTTTTCCTTTCCCCCTTCACTAGTGTTTTGCTTTTGACCACCGCCTCCTTCAGTCCCTTCCCCTTTTATTATCCCTTTCCCTTTTCTTCCCCTTTATCTCTTACTGCTCTTCTTCCCTCCCTTCTTTCCCCCTCCCTTTTCTTTCCCCTTTTCCCTCCTACTGTCTATAGGGCAAGTTAGATTTCTATACCTAACTGATTATATTATGCCCTTCTTGAGCCAAATCTGATGAGAGTAAGGTTCAAACAATGCTCCCCCCCTCCTCTTTCCCTCTGCTGTAATAGGATTTTGTGTCTTTTCCTGTAATGTAATTTACCCTTGTCTGCCTCCTCCTTTCTCAGTACATTTTCTAAGATCAGATTGATCCACTTATTTGGATCCATTTAACCCACTTGATTAGATTTTTTTTTATCATTACATCAAAGTCAACTAATATCCACCCTCTTTATGTATACTCCTTTAACAAGGTGTAATAACAATACAGTTCTCAAGGGTTGCAAGTCATATTCCCTTGTAGGGGTTTAAACAGCCCCCCCCTTATTAACAACATATTGTATCCTTCTGTCCCATTTACCTTTTTAAGTCCTTCTTGAGTCCTGTACTTGAAGATCAAATTTTTTGTTGAGCTCTGGTCTTTTTATCAGGAAAGTTTGGAAGTCTCCTATTTCATTGAATATCCACCTCCTCCCTTGAAAAATGATGCTCATTTTTGCTGGGTAATTGATCCTTGGCTGCATTCCAAGCTCCTTTGCCTTAGGAATATCATGTTCCATGCCCTGCGGTCTTTTAATGTAGAAGCTGCAAGGTCCTGTGTAATCCTGACTGTGGTTCCATGATATTTAAATTGTTTCTTTCTGGCTGCTTGCAGCACCTTCTCTTTCATCTGGTAATTTTGGAATTTTGCTATTATATTCTTGGTTGTCAATTTGGGATCTCTTTCAGGTGGTGATCGGTGGATTCTTTCTATGGTTATTTTCCCTTCTGGTTCTAGGACTTCTGGGCAGTTTTCCTTTATGATTTCCTGAAAGATACTGTCCAGGCTCTTTTTTTCATCATGATTTTCAGGTAGTCCAATAATTTTTAAATTGTCTCTCCTGAGTCGATTTTCCAGGTCGGTTGTTTTACTGATGAGGTATTTTACATTTTCATCTATTTTTTCATTTTTTTGTTTCTGTTTGACTGATTCTTGCTCTCTCATAGAGACATTAGTTTCCATTTGTCCAATTCTAGTTTTTAACAGATTGTTTTCTTCTGTTAGTTTTTGTACTTCCTTCTTCAACTGGCCAATTGTGTTTTTTAGGGACTTGTTTCTTCAGTACTCTTCTGTTAGTTTTTGTCTTCCTTCTTCAAGGCCAATTGTGTTTTTTAGGGACTTGTTTTCTTCAGTGTATTTTTTTTCCAATTGGCCAATTGTATTTTTGAAGGACTCTTTTACCTCTCTCATTTGACTATTAAAATCCTTCTTGAGCTCTTCTAAGAAGGCTTTTTGGGCTTCAGACCAGTTCATATTCCCTTTTGTTGTTGCAGATGTGGGTTTGTTGACAATGTTGTCCTCTTCAGAATTTCTGTCTTGATCTTCACTCTTCTCATAATATGAATCTATGGTACGTTTCTTTTTACTCATGGTGTTTCTTTATTCCCTGGCCTTTAAAGAGATTGAGCTCTCCTGCTGGGGAACAGAGGGTACTGACCCAAGCTTCTTGTGTTGGGAGCCTAGGTCTTGGTCACTGGCTTTGTGTCTGGGGCCTCTTATGCTGGGAATTGGAGGCTGTAGGTTTCTGGCAGCTTACCTTTGTTGGGCTGGAATCAGCAAGGCTGGAACTTTCAGGCAATTCTAGGTTGCCTGCTTTTCCTTTCCTTTAGCTTTCTTCAGCTCCTTTTAGATGGCTTGCAGGATGTTTATCTGCCTGGGGCCCCCTGCAGTGTTGTCTCCCTCATTTCTGCTAATGCACTGGGAGATTCCTTTGCAGTGGAGTGCCGAGGCTCCTGGTGGTTTTCTGAGCTGGTTTCCACCGGTTCCCCCCCCTCACTGAGGCACTCAGAGGTCCAGGTGTTGGTGTTTGCCTGCTGTACTACCTGGGCTTCAGGATTTCTTCACAATTGGAGGCTTCCTACAGCTCACCTGGTGTTGGGTTGGAATCAGCAAGGCTGGGCTTTAGGAAGCCTTTAGGTTGTTTTCTTCACTTCCTTTCAGATGAATGCTGCAGGGTACTTATCCGCCTGGGGCCCCTTGTTTTTGCTGAGGCACTGAGAGATCCGTTTGCTGGGCTACTGCACTGCTGCTCCTTGTCTTTCTTCTAGTTCAGGTGTTCCAGGTTTTTTTTTTTTTCTGGGCTGATATTTTCTGGGTTTGCAGAGATTGATAGGGGAGAGTGAGAGCGACTACCTTTTCACTCTGCCATCTTGGCTCCCTGACAGCTGAACTTCTGCTTTCCACTTTTTTCCAGCAGTTTTTGTCAGATAGGGAATTTTCCCTAAGGAATTCATGTTTTTTACTTCATCAAACACTGGGTTATTGAGTAATATTGTTTCTAAATATTCTTTGTGTAATCTGTTCCATTGAGCTATCTCTCTGTTCTTTAATCAGTACTAAATGGTATCATTAACTGCTACTTTATAATATATTTGAGGTCTGGAAGTGCTATTCCCACTTTGTCCCTACTTCTTTTCCCTTGATATTCTAGATTTCAGTTTTTCCAAATGAATGTTATTTTTTTTTCATCAAGTTCTGTAAAGTACCCCCTTGGTAATGTGATTGCTATAGAATTAAAAGTATAAATTATTTTTGGTAGTATTATCACTTTTATTATATTGGCATAGCCTAGCCATAAACACTGAATTTTCCTATAGTTATTTAAGATGTTCTTTATATCTTTTAAGGAGCACGTCATAATTAAATCTATGCATGTCTTTTATGTGCTTTGGGAGGTTGATCCTCAGATATTTTATGCATATTGTAGCTATTTGGAGTGGGATTTCCCTTCCTAGTATTGCTTCTTCTGTTTTGTTATTATTATATACAAATGTTGTTGACTTTCGAGAATTTATTTTGTAGCCTGAAATTTTGTTGAAGCTAATTGTCTCAGTAAGTATCTTTGCTGATTCCCTAGGACGTTCTAAGTAAGCCATCATATCATCAACAAACAGGGATAGTTGTTTCTCCTTTTTACCTATCTTTATTTCTTTAATTTATTTCTCTTGTCTTATTGCTGCTGCTAGCATTTCTAAAACTATGTCAAATAATAGTGTGAGCATCCTTGCTTCACTCCTGTACTTATTGGGAAAGGTTCTAGTGTATCCCCATTGCATATTATGATTATTTTTGGTTTAGAGAGATACTTTTATGATATCAAAAAGGTCCCTATATACCTGTAGTTTGTAGAGTATTTAGCATAAAAGTGTCATACTTTGTCAAAAAGGCTTTTTTCTTACATCTGTTGAGATGATCATGTGGTTTTTAATGCTATTAGTTACGTTGATTATTTTCCTATTGTTGAACTGTCTTTGAATCCCTGGTATCAATACCATGTAGTCTTAATGAATGACAATGTATGTAAAGCCATTTCAACTATAAAAGACTCTACGAGGTTGAGTTATAATAGCTGCAGACAGTGATAGGAGAGATGAGTGAAGCTAAGGCTCTGGGTTTGAGTCATGGCTCTGTCACTAGGCTTTCGGTAATTCTCTTCCCATCTCAGGACCTCTCTTTCATCCTCTATTAAATGAAGGAGTTGGACTACATGACCTCGAGGGTCGTTCCCCATTCTCAACTCCTGTGATTTTACTGATTCTGTCACAAATTGCTAAATAAACATGAGCAGCCGTTAAGTAGTACAGGATGAAAAGCTACTGATAAAGCTCAGGGTGCAGATGAAAATGGGCCCTTTCCCTTGAAAATCCCTCCCATAAAGTGATACCAGAGATAAAGCCTTCTGTGCTAAATTTCAATCAGTAGACTAGTTTGCTATAGCGGTGACATTGCCATGACAAGTGACACAGATTGCTTGAATAAATAGGCCAGCAGCATTGGCTTTTCTGAGGAAGAAACATGTATGATGGCATTAACAATGATCAAACAAAGACAACAAAGAAAAACAGTCCTGCAGACATTCTGGCTTCCATAGATTTGCTACACACTTTATCAGTCAGATAGCACTTTATGAGAACCTTATTACTAAATACCTTTATTTACTTCTCGCCTTGTCATTAAACATCGCTTCCAAAAACATCTTTGCTAAGCACCTAGTTTATGAACCTTGCATGATTTATAGATTAGCAAGGTTAAAATTGCATTACAAAGTAAGCTGTTGCAGCTTCTGTAGTTAAGGATGAAAAATCACAGAAGCCACCAACTCCTTCCCTTCCTCCACCCTCACCCCCAATTAATTTCTCTGTCTAGAATGACATTCTCCAAAACTTACTTTGGGGGCTGATATTTCTTAAGTCAGAATGTGGAGTTAGAGGCATTCAGTGGATTAAATTAAGGATCTTGATAATTTGTAGCAGTTATCTAATTTTTTTCCAATTCCGATTTCTAGGAGATTTGAACAAGATACTATGCATTGATTAAAATTTTAACTGTCAAAACTATTACTTCAAAAAGAAGAAAGGCTTTTTGCAGAATGCAATGTTAAGCAAAGGACTCTATTTCAGAATATATTTGTCCAAGTTTGGAAATTTTGTATGTGTGAATAAAAAAAAATTCTACCTTACATGTGATACATTCTGGGAAGTCAAGGGTACAAAATGTAGGCCATCTTTGTACTTCAAAGGCTCTAGGAAGAGTAGTACTGGCAACTGATAGGAGGTGGCTGATAAGTAGAAAATGAAGCATGCATCTTCCTTGACCAATGTGTTTCTTTGCTTTCTTTAACTATCCTATATTGAAAGGGAGATTTATGATGGGGGTGGGTGATGCATTGGAAAATGACAGCAATGTTTTGGGGTTTTTTGAGTATCACTAAAGTATTGGGGGACAGGTAAAAAGTAGGCATCCAGCGAACTCAGAGTGAATGGCCAATCTGGATAGCTTAGCCTGTAAAGGCATCTCCCCTTTTCAATCTGTAAGAGTCTATTCTTGTAGCCAGTTGTTTAGATAGATAATTATGCTTCGTTGTACAGTATGATCAGCCTCTCCATATTCCTTGACACTTATACTTCTACCTTCAAACATATTCAAATCTTTTTCTTTTAGAAAACTTTATTTATTGTACCTTCAAAATGTTATCTTTTTCCTTTATTTTCTTTGTGCAAAACTGCTCAAAACAGTTGGACTACACTTACTGATCTCATTTTTTTTATCACCTTCCAACTTCTGTCTAACCAATTGAGATATTCTCTCCTTCTGTATTACTTTATTTAACTATTGTGAGGGAGGGAGGTAGGTAGGTAGGTAGGTAGATAGATAGATAGATAGATAGATAGATAGATAGAGCGAGCAGCAATTTATTAGGAAGGAGGAAGAAAACAAACAGTGATTGTTCTACACTTATGCTAAGTACTTTACAAATATTATCTCATTTGATCCTCATGAAAACTTTCAGAATTAGGTGCTATTATTATCCCCTTTTCATAGTTGATGAAATGGAAGCAGAGAGATATTAAGTGACTTGCTCAGGGTCACTCAGCTAGTAAGTGTTTGGGACCAGATTTTAACTGAGGCCTTCCTGACCCTAGCATAGAGCCTCATTCAATCTACTGTACCACCTAACTGCCTCTATTAAGTGCTATATGCCAGGTACTGTGCTAAACTCTGAGGGATATAAATACAAGCAAACAAGATAGACCCTACCCTTGACAAGCTTCTAATGTGGCAAGAAAACATAAAAGCAGGCTATAAAGTGTGGGGAACAAGAAAGAGGAGGGCACTAAGGTCACTAATAGTATCTTTTCGGTCAGGCCAATGGTGTGAGCCCTCCTTGCTTCACATGACACTTTTGATGAGCCTTCCTTCTAGAAAAAAGAGAACAAGATTATACTTTGTCTTGTGTGATAACCTACTATCCTGTTTCTCTTTATACTCAGATGTCTCTTTCCCTGTCTCCTCTTCTAGTTTCTAATCAGTGACATTTTTTAAGTGTTAGTCCCTTGGTCTTCTTTGCATTCTGTCTCTCCTTGTTCAGAAAGTTCATCCATTCCCACAGCCTCAGTGGTTATATCATACTCAATGGTTCCTAAATCTTACCTCTGGCTTAGACCCTGCACTCAAGCTCCACCAGTTCCTTGTTCCAGTTCTTATTCCTGGGCACATCCACTGAATATTCTACTATTACCTCAAATCAAATATGCTATAGAATTCATGTTTCAGGTCAGCATTGTTTAGACTACATGACCAAAGAGTCTCTGATTCTCTTTATCAAAGTTAAGTAATCATCCTTCTTAAAATGGTACCATTAAGGTCCTTCATTCCCAAATAGTTTATTTCAGCTGAAGTCATATAGACTTAAAAGGTGGGATTACCTTTAATTCTTCCCTCTCCTTTGCAAAGAGTCACTAAACCCTACTGGTTCATTTTATGCATTATTGCCCAAATTTGACCTTTTCTCTTCATTTCTACAGCCTCCATCTTAGTTCAGGCTCTAATCACTAGGCTTCAGTTACTTTAACTGAAGTTATCTGGCTGGTATCACTGCCTCAGATAATTACACATTACTGCCATAATAGTCTTCTTAAAAACACTGTTTTAGTCATGTGATACCCTTAATTAACAATTTCTATCACACTTCTCTTAGATATCAAATCAATGCCATATTCCTTAGCCTGGCATTCAGGACTACCCCCTCAACTTCCTTAGCCAGGTATTCAGGATCCTCCATCAACTGGTCCCAAACTTGTAGATTCATTGATCGGGGAAGGTTCATATAAACCACCTGTTAGTCTTCCTTTTCTTTTCTTTTTTTTAAATAGTATTTTATTTTTTTCCAATTACATGTAAAGAAAATTTCCAAGATTTACTTTTATAAGATTTTGAGTTCCAAACTTTTTTTCTCCCTCCCTTCTTCCCCTTTCCCCTCCCTAAGACAGCAAGCAATCTGATATAGGTTATACATGTACAATCATGCAAACGTATTTGCACATTAGTCATGTTGTGAAAGTAGAATCCGAAGAAAAAGGAAAAACCAAAAGAAAGAAAAAAAAAAGGTGAAAATAGTATGCTTCAATCATCATACAGACTCCATAGTTCTTTGTATGGATGTGGATAATATTTTTCATCATGAGTCTTTTGGAATTGTTTTTAGATCATTGTATCGCTGAGAAGAATCAAGTCAATCAAAGTTGATCATCACACAATGTTGCTTTTACTGTGTATAATGTTCTTCTGGTTCTGTTCACTTCACTCCTCATCAATTCATGTAAGTCTTTGCAGGTTTTTCTGAAACCTGTCTGCTCATCATTTCTTATAGCACAAAGTATTCCGTTACGTTCATGTACCACAACTTGTTCAGCCATTTCCTAATTGATAGACATCCCCTTAATTTCCAATTCTTTGGCACCACAAAAAGAGCTGCTATAAATATTTCTGTACATGTGGGTCTTTTCCCCTTTTTTATGATCTTTATGATCTCTTTGGGATACAGATTAAAGGGTATGCACAGTTTTATAGCACATTGGGCATAGTTCCTAATTACTGCCCAGAATAGTTGGATCAGTTCACATCTCCACCAACAATGTATTAGTGTTCCAATTTTCCCACATTTTCTCCAGTATCCATCATGTTCCTTTTCTGTCATATTAGCCGGTCTGATAGATGTGATATGGTACCTCAGAATTGTTTTGATTTGCATTTCTCTAATCAGTAGTGATTTAGAGCATTTTTATATGACTATAGCTTTGATTTCTTCACCTGAAAACTGCCTGTTCATATCCTTTGACCATTTATCGATTGGGGAATGGCTTGTATTCTTATAAATTTCACTCAGTTCTTTATTTATTTTGGAAATGGGGCTTTTATGAGAAATACTGGCAGTAAAATTTGTTTCCCAGATTTTTGCTTTCCTTCTAATTTTGGTTTCATTGGCTTTGTTTCTGCAAAGCCTTTTTAATTTAATGTAATCAGAATTATCCATTTTGTATTATATAATGTTCTCTATCTCCTGTTTGGTCATAAATTCTCCCCTTCTCCATAGATCTGACAGGTAAACTGTTCCTTGCTCTCCTAATTTGCTTATAGTATCAGCCTTTATATCTAAATCATAGACCCATTTTGATTTTATCTTGGTATGTGGGGTAAAATATTGGTATATGCCTATATAGCTATACTATTTTCCAGTTTTCCCAACAATTTTTGTCAAATAGTGAGTTTTTGTCCAAAAAGCTGGAGTCTTTGGGTTTATCAAACAGTAGATGGCTATACTCATTGACTACTATGTCCCATGTACCTAATCTATTAGACTGATCCACCACTCTATTTCTAAGCTAATACCAAACAGTTTTGATGATTGCTGCTTTATAATATAGTTTTAGATCTGGTACAGCTAGGCCACCTTCCTTTGCATTTTTTTTCCATTAATTTTCTTGATATTTTTGACCTTTTGTTCTTCCAGATAAATTTTGTTATTATTTTTTCTAGCTCTCTAAAATAATTTTTTTGGTATTTTGATTGGTATGGCACTGAGTAAGTAAATAAATTTAGGAAGAATTGTCATTTTATTTTATTAACTAGGATTACCCATGAGCAATTGATATTTTTATAATTATTTAGGTCTGACTTTATGTAAAAAGTGTATTGTAATTGTGTTCATGTAGTTCCTGGATTTGTCTTGGCAGAGAGACTCCCAAATATTTTATATTGTCTACAGTTATTTTAAATGGAATTTCTCTTTCTGTCTCTTGCTGTGGGGCTTTGTTGGTAGTATATAGAAATGCTGATGATTTATGTGAATTTATCTTATATTCTGCGACTTTGCTTTAGTCGTTAATTATTTCAAGTAGTTTTTAGTTGATTCTCTAGGATTCTTTAAGTATACCATCATATCATCTGCAAAGAGGGATAGTTTTGTTTCTTCACTGCCTGTTCTAATTTGTTTAATTTCTTTTTTTACTCTTTTTGCTAAAGAAAATGTTTCTACTACAATATTAAACAATAGAGGTGGTAATGGGCATCCTTGCTTCACCCCTGATCTTAATGGAAAAGCTTCTAGCTTATTCCCATTATATATAGTGCTCACTGATGGTTTTAGATAGATACTACTTATCATTTTAAGGAAAATTCCATTGATTCCTATGCTCTTTAGTGTTTTTTAATAGGAATGGGTGCTGTATTTTGTCAGAAGATTTTTCTACATCTACTAAGATAATCATATGATTTCTGTTAGTTTTGTTATTGATACAGTTAGATATGCTTATAGTTTTTCTAATATTGAATCAGCCCTGCATTCCCCATATAAATCTCACCTGGTTATAGTGTATTATTCTGGTGATAAAGTGCTGTAATCTCTTTGCTAATATTTTATTTAAAATTTTTGCATTAATATTCATTAGGGAAATTGTTATATGATTTTCTTTCTCTGTTTTAGCTCTTCCTGGTTTAGGTATCAGTACCATATTTATATCATAAAAAGAATTTGGTAGGACTCCTTCTTCACCTATTTTTCCAAATGGCTTATATTGTATTAGAATTAATTGTTCTTTAAATGTTTGGTAGAATTCACTTGTAAATTCATCTGGCCCAGGAGATTTTTTTCTTATGGAGTTCATTTATGGCTTTTTCAATTTCTTTTTCTAAAACTTTATTTCCTCTTCTACTAATCTGGGAAATTTATATTTTTCTAAATATTCATCTATTTCACTTAGATTGTTGGGTTTATTGGCATACAGTTGGGCAAAATAGCTCCTAATTATTGTTTTAATTTCCTCTTCATTGGTGGTGAGTTCACTCTTCATTTTTGATACTCATAATTTGGTTTTCTTCTTTCTTTTTTTAATCAAATTAACTAAAGTTTTATCTGTTTTATTGGTTTTCTCTTAGTTTTTTTAAATTAGTTCAATAGTTTTCTTATGTTCAATTCTATTGATCTCTCCTTTGATTTTCAGAATTTCTAATTTGGTATTTAATTGGGGATCAATAATTTATTCCTTTTCTGGCATTTTCACTTACATGCCCAATTAATTGATCCATTTTTTCTCTATTTTATTCATGTAAGCATTTAGAGATAGAAAATTTCCCATAAGAACTGCTTTGGCCACATCCCAGAAGTTTTAGTACGTTGTCTCATTATTGGCATTCTCTTTGATGAAATTACTGTTCTGATGATTTTTTGCTTGACCCATTCATCCTTTAGGATTAGATTATTTAGTTTCTAATTAGTTTTTATCCTATCGTTCCATGGTCCTTTATTACACATACTTTTTATGTCATTATGATCTGAAAAGGAGGCAATTAATATTTCTGACTTTCTGCATTGGATTGTGAGTTTTTATGCCCTAATACATGGTCAGTTTTTGTGGAGGTGCCATGTCCCACTGAGAAAAAGATATATTCCTTTCTACACCTATTCAGTTTTCTCCAGAGGTCTACCATATCTAACTCTTCTAAAATTCTATTCATCTTCTTAACTTCTTTCTTGTTTATTTTATGGTTAGATTTATCTAGTTCTGAGAGGGGGAAGTTGAGTTTCCTGCTAGTATAGTTTTGCTGTCCATTTCTTTCTATAACTCATTTAACTTCTCCTCTAAGAATGTGGATGCTATACCACTTGGTGCATATATGTTTAATATCAATATTACTTCATTCTTTATGCTATCTTTTAGAAAGATGTTTTCTTCCTTATCTCTTTTAATCAGGTCTATTTTTGCTTTTGCTTTATCTGAGATCAGGATTGCTATTCCTGCTTTTTTTTTTTAACTTCAGTTGAAGCATAATATATTCTACTCTGAAAGAATATGCTCAATTTTACTGGGAAAGTGCCTTATGTTTCTAAATCACTGTCTTATTAACAAATACCTTGTCCCATAGGGAAGTTAGTCCCAAGTCACCATCCCGGTGACTGGTATTATACTAAGGCCTTAGGACAGGGTTTCGAGTCCTTCTAGGTAGGTATATTGCTTACATTTCTGTCAATAAATGATCATTACCCTTCCTCTATAAAGTCCTTTAGAACTTTTGATAAATATCAGTAGAGATAAGAGTGCCCCAAGTTTTAATGCTTGCTTAATGATTAAAAAATAATCAATAACATTTAAATCCTAATGATCTGTCCATCTTTGTTTCTATCTACTTCATATTTATTCCAATATACTGAAAACTAATGCAGGAAAGAAATTTAATCACCTATTTAAAATGAGTTAAAGATATATTACATCAAATGGCAATTCTTTATATATGGGCTATAAATGTATGAGATGAGCATGTTTGGGTGCCCTGTGCCGAACTTAAACGTGTGGTTTCCACTGTTAAGAAGAAATAATGAGGTCCATATTGTTTCATAAATCAATCTGTGAAATGGTCTCCATGAACAGAATTTTAACCTGCTCTTTTTTTACTTAAAGAGGCTGACATTGTATTTGGGGAGAGAGAAATCCTTGGGGGAAATAGGTGACCCTCTTAAAACAAAAGTAGACATTTAGGGTTGCATTCTTTTCTCAAAAATTTGCTTTATAGTAAGCATAGGAGGGTACCTTACAATGTTTTCAAAATGCCAGGCTCTTGTTTTAAGTGCCACTGCTCCTAGATTGTTTCCATACCCTTCTTCTATTTCTTTCTAGTATTTTCACTAAATACTAGAACTTTTGAACTTTTGCATTGTGTCTATATTTCTCTAGTTTACCATATCTGAATCGTCACAAGCACCATAACACAAATGTGCTTCCATGTGCACTCATGTGTTATATGCTTGCATTTCTTTTTTTCTTTTCTCTCAGTTGAGAAAAATTGTGTTAAAGACATGAATTCCTCATGGAGAGCTTTCAAATTACCACTGGTGTTCCTTTCCTTGAATTAGACAATAATGATCTAAATATGAAACATTGAAAATGTTATTCTCATTACTGAATCATTGTTACAGCCAAATGGAAGCTGACATCTAGTCTCTCAGAATGAGATTCTGCTTGTGGAGTCAGTATTAGTTTTGAAATGTCCATTATGTGCTTGATGTGGATGAACTTGTGGGCCATATATTAATACCCACAGTCACTTTCCCTTTGAAGACAGTGCTGATGGTAGCATCTATCAGGAACCTAGAGCATTTTGGTTGGGCACCAACTATGTATACTCACTGTGGTTGGTGCTCCAAGAAAAATTGAAGCATCCATTGTCTTCAAGGAGTCTAGGGTTATGTTAACAAGATCAGATTCAGATAATAAAACACCAAGAGAAAAACAAATGGATGATATAAAACCAAGAGTTAAATTGGGGTAGTTTTAGAAGATAAGTGCAATCTTTGAACTTTTGTGGCATTTCCTCAGAGGTTCATTAACATAAGAACTCTAACCAACATTCATAGCAAAGGAAGAAGAATTCGTAAATCTATCAGTTTTGCTCTAATACAAAATCAACCTTCAAAGGCTAACTAGCTAGACAGCTAGGTGGCACAATAGATAGAGTTCTGGGCTTGGACCTAGGAAAACCTGAGTTCAAATTCTCCTTCAGATGCTTACTAGATGTCTTACCCTGGGCAAGTTGCTTAGCCACTGTCTACCTCAGTTTTTTTTTCTCATCAGTAAAATGGGAATAATAAGAGCACCTAACTCCCAGGGTTATTGAGAAGATAAAATGAGGTAATATTTTTGTAACCCCAATCTTAAAGTTCATGTGTCTGGGACTCTCTTGCTCTCACCAACTCCTCTCTGCCCCTCACATGGGGCAAGGCATTCATCTCCATCAGTAAGGAGAGAGTCCTCCTACCAATAGGCTTTGGGATGAAGGTTATGTTTTAAGTGCTCCACAAACTTTCAGATGCTATAAAATGCTAACTTATTATTAACTAGAAGCATAATGTGATTGTGATATACCCTGTGATATACCCATTAGCGACAAAGCTGTCTCTTCGGTGATAATATGCTGTTACTAGCCCCTTTTTTACTCAGATGGCTAGATCTGTGACTTATTCTTCCTTTGCTAAAAAATCTTGTCAGTTGCCACTCTTATGATAGCATGCTACAGTAAGAAGCTAACACGAAACTCATACTTAGAAATATCACAAAATCACGAAGTTAGAAGGGACCTTGACAACCATCTAGTATAACCCCAACATGAAAAAGATTGCCCACTATAGCACTGGTAAAGAGAAGAGTTTTTTCCCAAATATTTGCTTCAGTAAATCCAGTGAATGGGACCCTCACTACCACTTTTCCAAGGCAGACCATTGGACTTTTGGAAATCTTTGGTGGGGAGAAGGAGGGATGGGCATAAATATAGATATGTCTTTCAAGCAAAATAAAATGGAAACAGAAAAAAGATCTATCTCACTAGTGACCACTGTCTGCTGTGGGCATCAGAAGGTTACAGCCTTAAAAAAAATAATAATGCCTCTCATTTCTTTGAATTCTCAATTATGGAGATGAAAAACTATTTTTAATGAAAAAATGGTCCTTGGGCCTCTTCAAACATAATAACTAAAGAATTTCATTAATTCTTCCTCAGAAATATTTTAGTTGTTGTGGGGGTTGGAGGAAACTTTTCATTGGGACTCTCCCTGGTTGATAATTACAGCTTCTGGCTGAATGGATATCAACACACCATAATTCAAAGCCTAAGCCAGATGACTTTTTAACACCTTAAATTAAGCCTTCCCTAATTAAGGCTCTCATTAAACTCAAGTTTCAGGTAATATGTATTCTCAGTATTTTGCTGAACTTGGGTCACTTCCATGGTTTTATTTTCAGCAGTGTCTATTCTGAGATTTTTCCAGACTGCTTTAAAAATGTTATGGGAAGATACTGCCACAAATTATAGAAAGGTCTCTTCATGAACCTGTCCGGAATCTTTACAAATAATTAGGAAAAATATCCTCCTCTGCTGGTGGTGTGGTTTTCTTGGAATACTAAGTCTCATGAAGAATCAAAGACAAGATATATTTTTTAACAAAAAGAGCATTTCAGAAAAGAGAGAGGGGGGGAGGGAGGGAGAGAGAGAGAGACAGAGAGGGAGAGAGAACAAGAGAACGAGAGGACAAGAACAGGTGCCTTCAAGTGAATAGGATTTTAGGTTGAGAAAAGTGAATAAATCTTTCTAAATCCATAAATAGTTACCAGTCTTCCAGTTGTTCACTTCTGAAAGTATAAATGCTTTTGGCTATAAAAATATTACATCTAATAATTTTGAAGTATGCTTTCAGTAATGCATTTTTTATTTTAAAATGTCTTAACACTGAGAATGTCACTGTGAATTATGAAACTTGTCTATATTTAATTTTATTTGCTGCCATGGGCTATGAGGAAAAGGTTTTAATGAAACAAGTGCTAATAATAACTCCACTTTAACCTTAATTATTTTTCTTTCTTTTTTTTTTTTAAACTGGCTAATCATCCTTGAGTGCCCTTTAAATCAGGACACCAATGACACTTTGTTTCCAATTAACAGTAAAAACCTTCTTTGATCCTTTGACTTTTTTATGAGATGAATTTATATTTTCTAGACTAACATGCATGACAACATAATTCTCTACACTCATTAATATTCAACTTTGGTGCTTTAATGAGGGAAACCAAGAGAAATGTAATGTCATCTGCTTATCTAAAGAAGTAGGACTTTTGCTAATATCTAGACCCCCCAGAAATGCCTTTAAGTAACATTGAAGATATGACATAATCAGCAGCAAGAGTATATCCCCAGTCACTGTTATCAATACTGCAAAGAATAAGAAAGGCCAGGAAATTGGCAGCAAATTTGATTCATAGTAAAACAGAAAGTAGAAATGACTCGTGTGGCTTCCTGTGCTCTACGGGAGCCAGGAAATCACACATGAAGTCGAGGATCAGGCCTTCTGCTACTACTCAACTAAATGAACGTGCAGTGTTTAACACAGAGAATGGAGATACACAATCATCACCCCAAGCCTTTTTCAGCTTTTGCTAATTCACTAAAGACCCCCATTCAAAAGGAAAACAAATTGGGTGCACTCGACTTAGAAGAAATGTGGCTGTCTGCAAGTATATGGGCATGAAGATATAGGTGAATTTAGTGGATTTTTTTTTTTTGGTTTGGTATTTAGTGTGTGCCATGCTAAAAGTATTGGCATGGAAATATATGTCATATAAACAGATGGATAATGGCAAAGACCTGCTCTTTAGACAAGTTCCACTCTCAAGCTCAGGGGAAATAGTCTGCTCTACATCATATGAATGAAATGAAGGATTCATTTGTATCCTAACTGCTCATATTCAGAATCTACTTGTCTCTGAAAAGTTTGGTAGTACAGACAAATAGCATTCACACTTCCTATCAAGGTAGGTAGACTGAGTATTGATTTTGTAATTGGTCCTTTTTTCTCCCCTGGAGCTTATCCTACTTAGCTTGTTCCACTGAGGATAAAAGAGAATTTTTTTTATTGAATTGAACAGGTAGTTCAGTCAAACAACTGATTCAGTCCATCAGCTGGCTTGGCTAAGTTTTTTGTTTGTTTATATTTTCACATCAATACAGTAGCCCTTTATTAAGGGTCTGCTATGTACCAGGCACTGCTCTGGGTGCTGTGGCATACAGAGACAAAAGGGAAACAGCCCTTGCCCTCTGAGAGCTTGGATTCTACTGGAGGACTGCAACATAACCTCTAAGGTCATTCCTGCTCCACAGGGATAATCCTATAATCTGATATACACAGCTAAAATTATTATCCATAAACAGTGCTAAAATTGCATTGTACTATGCAATTTTATATTTTTCTATTTATTCATAACTCTTGTCTTTGCCCTGATAAGGGCCACACACCCAAGTGAGAAATCTTAGAAAGAAAAAATAGATACATGTTTATGCTGAAAAATAATAGATTTCTCATCTGTGCTCAAGTTTCATACAAGACATATTTGAGGAGAAAAAATGAGAACTTAGGCAATCAATGGCTAGCTAGTGCCTCTTTAGGAAAGAATTCACTAGTCCACATGAGGAAACATCACCAATAATAAATATTCCTCTCTAAGCCAAACTACTTGAGTTTTATTGCCTTTATTAGCATACTGTGATTAGTTCAATTTTAATCAAATTCCCTTTAAATCTGTCCTCTTTTGTTTGATTTGGCTTTGTCTAGAAACTTGGTTATCAATCCAGCAATAGAGCAACTGATAGTGGCCTCTGCAAATCATATTGGGGGAATATATGTAGAACTATACAGTCAAATTGGTCCTACCTAAGCCAATCTAAGAGTTGTTGGTGCTAACATAGTAGAAACCAACTAGTTTGACTTGATTTTCCTCACTGAATTGATTAGTTATTTTCTTTGAGCCTATCTGTATTGCAAAGTACTTTGTAATTCTTGAAACAGTCAATGGTACTATAGTTAATATCATCATAGGAATTAGAGGTACTATATGGAAATGTATTTCTCCCAAGTAAGGAAAAATAAGAATTCATACAAATATTCTTTATAATATATGTGGTGGAGGGCAGGTAAGGTTGGACTGTGATTTCATCAAAATGAATAATTCCTGAGTATGGAAACTTCATCCACTAATGCAAAATGATAATTTCTCTGTAATTTATGGTCAGAAAATTGCTCAGAGCACTGAAAAGTTAAGTGAATTGCCCAGAGTCACATAGCCAGAATGTGTCACCTGGGGTCTTTTAGACTATCCCCTGCTTCAGAGTTCTTAACCTGAAGTCCTTGAATTTGTCTAGAGCTTTTAAAAAACATTTTATAATTGTATTTCAATATAATTGGTTTCCTTTGCAATCCTATATATTTTTATTTTGTGCATTTAGAAACATTATTCTGAAAAGGGAACCATAAATTTCACTGGACTGCCAGAGGGATCCGTGGCACAAAGAAAGAAAGTTTAAGAACCTAGTAATTGGAAAGTATTTTATATAAGTATATTTAACTGGATACTGTTAAATAAAGAATATTTTAAAAGTAGACCATTCTGTCATCCCCCAGGACTCTGTTAGGTAAGTAGCTTCACAAAATAAGTTTGTTTGTTTTCCAGGAGAAGCTGCCAGAACATTGATGTGGAATGAAATCAATTATTTATATTTCAGAAGATAATCCTTTAGACTCTGTCCACTGGGCGCCTTTTTTGAGTGGCATTGAACACTCAAATACAGACCAACCTCGCCAGCCCAGTAGGAGACCTCGAAATAGCATTAACAAAAGATATATTTGTCAAAATCAGTTCAAAAGCAAGGACAATTGGGCCTTTAAAAACCATCACCAGTTCCAGGAACTGATAGCTCAGGGTTGCACCGTAGAGTTTGACAAGTAGAGAGAAGTTAGATCATGAGAAAAATGTACAAACTGCTCCTTGAGACTTCTTGTGAAACCTTTTCTTGAGTAAAGCTGGTTTTCTGGAATATTTATGAGTGCCTAGAGGAGGGGCTTTTAACCTGAGGTCTATGAACTTTTTTTTTCTTTTAAAAAAATACTGTGATAATAGTATTCCAATAGATAATTAGTTTCTTTTGCAGTTCTATGTATCTTATTTTTTTTTTTCATTTAAAAACATGATTCTGGGAAGGCACCCCATAAGCTTTACTTGACTCAAAAAATGTTAAGAGCCCCTGGACTAATAAATATTAGAAATGTATAAATAGAATTAAATGTGTAAGGGCTATATTTTCTCTGATTCCTAGAGTAAGGTCCTTGAGCAGATGCACTAACTCTTTTTTTCAGCTACTTTCTGACTTACTAGAGGCCTGAGACTGACTAGGGGCCTGCAAGAGTTAATGGGCCCTCACTAAACATTGAACTTTCCTGTGAAGAGAGATTTAAGAAGTATCTGAGTGCTCCAAGTACACTAAGAATTTCATCTTCCAGTCATAGCTGTCTGGATGTGGTTGAGAGACACTCTGGAGCCTGGCCCCAAGGAACAAATCATTTGAGTTCACCAAACGCTAGTTAAACGCAAGGCCCCATACTGTGCTCTGGGAATACAAAGATGAGATAATGGCCCAGCACCTGTTCTCACATGAGTCTGCTAGGAGAATGTATGATGGGGCAAAGGAGAAATCTGGGCAAAGTTTTGGGATAAATTTGAGGAAAGATCACTTTTACCTCAAGGACTGGGGTGTAGTGAAGGCTTCATAGAGAAGGTGGTGACCTGTGCCAGCTGGGCTTTGAAGGAATGGACTTTAGGCAGAAACTAGGGGAAATGGAGAGTATTTTCCATACATGGAAGATGGTGTGAGCAAAGGCAAAGAGATAAGAGAGTAAATACTTGAGCTTAACTGAACAGTATAGTCTATGAAGCGAAGTAGTGCAAGATAAGCCTAGACAGGGAGCAGGGAGAGCCAGATTGTGGAAGCCCTAGAATGCCAGAATCAATAACTTATACTTTATTCAGTCAGTAATGGTTTTTGAGAAGAGGGGTGGCATAATCATAACAGCTTATCTTCCTCAATTATTTTGTTAATGTGCACAGTATAGAAGAGAGGAAAACATTGAAAGCAGATGGACTGGTTCGAAGATGATTACAATAATAAGAAACAAGGGCCTAGATTATGCCCCAGGAATACAGGCTCCCACAAGAAAGAAATGTCAGAATGCATCTTAGAGGGCATGCTCTACCTTCCCACAAACAAGCACCACCGTGGCTTAGTTCTCCCCCATGCTTCACCATGTACCTCTGGACCATACTGCATCTGAAGAGTACAGGTGGCAACATTATATCCATAGGAAGGGAAGGGGACTATTTTCCCGATCTAATATCATAGAGCCAGAAGCCTCCTTACTTATCATGCCACCAGACTGCAGCATACATGTACAGAGCCTCCAGTCCCTTTTAGCTTTCTGAATGTTCTCTATGCCATCATTGTAGTTCTTTGCTGCTGACAAAAGAGAATGTGGGGTCCCAGATGGATGTCCCTTTCTGGATGATTTTCGTCTGTGGTCATGACATTGGCATCTATTTGTTTTTGAAATACAGGGATTACATTTTATTCTCTTGCTTTGTTTATCAGTAATTCAAAGATCTACGGGTGTTGATGCTGAAAAGATGAGATGATTGCAGCTTTTCCTGACACCTTACTTCCTTAGATGGTTTTACATGTGTGTGTGTTTTTTCTTTAAGAGAAGAAAGTCACACCTAAGAGCTACTTTCAGTTCCAGGAGAAACTCATCACTGGAATGTCGGAGTCTCTACCAGCTGTGTGCTTTCTCTCATTTTTAATCTGTTCAGTGTGAATTAGGAAATGCATTCAGACATGTAACACATGACCTGTCTCTAACCAAGGACAGTTTTCACTTATCCCTGTGTCTATGTGAGCTCATGCACATTTTTAAGCTAGCATTTATACAGTGCCTTAAGGTTTGCAAAACACTTTCCACTTGTTATCATTTTTAATCATGTCGATACAGAGAAATACCACACTAGGGTAGAGTAGGAGATAGGCCTATAGGTGACTGTAAGTTGTGTCTAGCAGAAGGAGGTCGGGCATAAGATATCTCTAATTTGGAAACACGCCATCTGAATGCAAGGGTACACAAGCTTTTGTCATGTTACAAGTTTAGGAGGCTAGAGAACTGTAACTACAAATTCTAACATGGGAGTCTGTTTCAGTTGGGAGGAGCTGGGCAGTGGGAATGGCATGAAGGGCACTTCTACTACAGGTTTACTGTCCTGCAGAGAGATCAGCTTTCAATCTGATGGATGTTCAGAAAGAAGATGGGTCCTGAGAGGAGCATGCACACTGATGAGACCTAGGGATGACAGTCCCACAGTTGGTTGTGTTTTAAAGGTTTCTTGGACAACAGAAAAACTCAAGAACTCAAGAAGTGGCATCTGTGTTCATAATAGGTAGGAAATGTTCCCAAGGAAAGAATTGCTCCTCCTCAGAGGTGGTACAGGGTCAAAGCTCCATTTGCCTCATACTAGTTACAGGTCTGTCTTTTAGGTTTAATGACTCTTGCATCATCTAGGCTGTAGATATGGGAGGGGAAATTTTGGGGTAGAGTTTTGTTTTGTTTTGTTTTTAATCGCTTTTGTTGTGCCTCTTTCCTAATGCAGGCAGTCATTTGAGTAAAAAGGCAGGAAAAAAACTTCATAATTCGGTTAAAGACATATACTTAAAGAGAAGTGATCAGGAGATTTTTACTCTTAAAGGAGCATGAACAGCCACATTGGTTCTGATGAAAGAAGAGTCATTAATTAGAAAAAGGGCTTAAGAATACAGCAAGCCCTTGCCTGCAGTCCCCAAACGATCTTAGCAGTGCTGGCTAAGAGACAATGGGGCAGAAAGCTGCAAGGTGGTTTCTGAGGGAGTTGTATGTTTTTAAGTTGGGAAGAATCTCAGTGTTAAAGTAAATAATAAGGACTGAGAAAAAGTAGGGAAGGAGCAAAGATAGCTAGATCCCTACTTTTACTTCAATGATAGCTTCATGTGTAGCTTGCTCCACATTGAGTCTTCTTCCATACTTAATAACGTATATAAGTTAGATACTTTCATTTGATGAATTAAATTTTTTAAGTCCATTTTCCCTAGAAAAATGCCATCTAGTGGTGACTTACCCAAATAGCAGACACATCATCCCAGAAATGAGAAATAAAACAGAGCTGAGTCTCATGTAACCCATATACGGTGACATGACAGTACCACACCCGTGTATGTATCATCTGTCGTTTTATAATCCCTATAACGCCCATGAAAAGTCTTACTATCTGTGATATATACATATATGTAGATGTGTATACACACACACACACACACACACACACACACACAATCTGTTCCTTTTAATTATTACATAGGATGCCTATTAGTTATTTAAGGTGTCAGATTTCTAACTTCCTTATTATAGTAGGGTCCTGTTTATAGTTCCATTGTGAAGGATCACTGTTCATTAGCTAAAGAAAGCCACTGTGTCTCCATAGCCAATATTTTTAGTGAAGTTAGGTCCTGGTAGGAAATATAAGGCAGTACAAAATTCTGCGTATACGAATTAGAACCCATTTCCCTTCTTCTAGCCATATGAAACCAATTCCTTTGTTTGAGCAAACAAATGACATTTCACAGTATAACTTTAAATATGGCTCCATAAATGAACTTACTAACATTAAACCAAAGTTGGGGCTTTAGTACTTCAGTGTGCTTTCTGAGGACGTATATATCTGTTCACGTTAGGAGTCATTTCATGACACAACCACATTTTTGATTGCAATAGAATTTTATAAAAATAAATTCATCATAAGAGATGATCTAGAATTAATGATAATAATAATAACTAGTATTTGTACAGTGCTTCAAGGCATGTAAAGCATTCTACACATATTAATGCATTTTTATCCTCACAACAACCCTAGGCAGGTGTTATTATTATCCCCATTTTACAGATGAGAAAACTAAGAGGTTAAATGACTTGTCCAAGATGACACATATAATAAGTATCTGAGACAAGATTCGAACTCACATCTTCCTGATGCCAAGTCCACCAATCTGTCTACTATACACCCTAGATACACAGCTTCTCTATAGTGCCCTAGTAGCAATGAAAAGAAGTGTACTGAATCCACTAAAAGACATGGAGAAGCAGCCTGAACACACCACCCCATAACTTTTCCTCTGCCAAGTTCCTTGCCCTCTTTGAGTGGTGTTTTCTTGCTTCTTAGTGGGAGAACACAACCCAACCACCTTGATCAAGTTTTTCTATTATAGTGGGCCTTCAGTCAGCACACAGAAATGACTTTGTTATTCAGAGTAGAGATATGTTAGAGTAATCATTGTAATGGTATTCTCAGTATAAAAGTGCAGCCAAGCAAAACATCTACTTACTCTCTTGTTATCTGTGATGGCAACCGGTAAGATGAACTATGAAAAAGAGGGCCGAGACCATATAATAATAGGGTATGCATGGATAACACTTGTCTGGCTTGGATACAGTCTGTATAATAAATCAACTAATATTTAGTGACTATCCTTCATGTACTAGGCAATTAAAGGTATATACAAAAGAGTAAGACCCAGTCCCTGCCCTCAGGTTGCTTACTGGAGGTAGTTGGAAAGATAACCAAATGAAAAATTAAATGGAATATCAGATGTATGTTCGAGGCAGCAATAGAAAAGATGTTACAAGTCAGTTTGTGATGATTTGCAAAATGAATGATACAAATAAATGTGTTCTAGTATTGCAGAGGAGGGAAAGATGATTTCCCTTGGGATTACCAAAAAAGACTTTCCAAAAGATGTTTGAATTGGGACTTGAGGGGTAGGCAAGATTTAGGAATAAGAAGGAAAGTCTTCTATTCAGAGGAATAATGTGAGCATAGGAATCTGCTGGTAATCAGCTTTGACCCTGTAGTAAGTCAACACGTATTTTTAATTAATTTATTTTGAATTATGAATAATCACTTCCATAAGCTTCTGAGCTTCAAATTTTTTTCCCTCTCCCACCCCCCTACCCAAGACATCACGCAATCTGACATAGGCTCTACATATACATTCCTATTAAACATATTTTCACATTAGTGATGCTGTAAGGAAGAATTAGAGCCAATAGAAGGAACCACAAGAAAGAGGAAACAAAACACAACAGAAGAAAAAAAAATAGCAAATAATATGCTTAGATCTGCATTCAAACTCCATAGTTCTTTCTTCTTTGTGGGTAGAATTTTCCACCCACGAAGCCTTTGGAGATGTCTTAGATCCTTGTGTTGCTGAAAAGGATTAAGTCTATCAATATTAGTCATCACATAACATGGCTGTTACTGTGTACAACGTTCTCCTGGTTCTGCTCACTTCACTCAGCATCAGACCATATAAGTCTTTCCAGGTTTTTCTGAAGTCAGCCTGTTCATCATTTCTTATAGCACAATAGTATTCCATTACATTCATATACCACAACTTGTTCGGCCATTCCCAATTGATGGGCATCCTCTCAATTTCCAGTTCTTTGGCACTACAAAAAGAGCTGCTTAAATATTTTTGTACATGTGGGTCCTTTTCCCATTTGTATGATCTCTCTGGGATACAGCTCTAGCAGTGCTATTGCTGGGTCAAAGGGTATGCACATTTTATAGCCCTTTGGGCATAGTTCCAAATTGCTCTCCAAAACGGTTGCATTAGTGTTCCCATATCTTCTCCAACATTTATCATTTTCCTATTTTGTCATGTTGACGAATCTGATAGGTGTGATGTGGTACCTCAGAGTTGTTTTGATTTGCATTTGACTCATCAATAGTGATTTAGAGCTTTTTTTTCATATGACTAGAGATGGCTTTAATTTCCTCATCTGGGAACTGCCTGTTCATATCCTTTGACCATTTATCAATTGGGGAATGACTTGTATTCTTATAAATTTGACTTAATTCTCTATATATTTTAGAAATGAAGGCCTTATCAAAGAGACTGGTTGTAAAAATTCTTTCCCAATTTTCTACCTTCCTTCTAATCTTGGTTGCATTAGCTTTGTTTGTGTAAAAACATTTCAGTTTAATGTAATCAAAATTATCCATTTTGCTTTTCACAATGTTCTCTATCTCCTGTTTGGTCATGAATTCTTCTGTTCTCCATACATCTGATAGGTAAACTATTCCTTGCTCTCCCAGTTTATTTATGGTATCAGCCTTTATATCTAAATCATGAACCCATTTTGACTTTATTTTGGTGTATGGTGTGAGATTTTGATCTATGCCTAGTTTCTGCCATACTCTTTTCCAGTTTTCCCAGCAGTTTTTGTCAAAGAGTAAGTTCTTATCCCAGAAGCTGAGGTCTTTGGGTTTATCAAATAATAGATTACTATGGTCATTAACTACTGTGTCTTGCATAAACAAGCATTTTTAAAGGGCCTTCTGTGTGCCAGGCACTTTGTTAAGAAAGAGTACATGGGTCACGTTAGGGAACAGAGAGATTTAAGACTAGAAAGGGAGATTGGGACGAGATTGTGAAAAAAGCCTTGAAGACCAGGTCAAAGGGTTTGAACTTCAGCCTATAGGCAATGGGGAGCTATTGAGAGGCTTTGAGCAGAGGAGCAATATGATCAGTGTAACATTTTAGGAAAATTAATCTGGGGATGGTATGGAGAATAGATGTTTTTAATTAGGAGTTCTTTTTGGTGTTCTGGACCCCTTTTATAATCTAGTGAATCCTAGAATCATGTATTTAAATGAATAAAATAAAATTCACAAGATGACAAAGGAAACCAATTATATCCCTATACAGTTACTAAGATATTTTTTTAAAAACCAAGCTAATGGCCCCAGACTGAGAACCTCTAGATTAGACAATAGCTAGATTGCAGATAAGAAAATCAGGAATAAAGAGCCAATGTTGCACTATATATTAGTAAGGATCCGAGGAGGTAGGGATGGGGGGAGGGGTGGGGGAAGGAGAGGGAAGTGAGAATGAAAGGATAGGTGCAGATGCAACTGATATTATAAGGGAAAAATTCATTGGACTTGGTGTCTGACCAAGTGGAGAAGACTAGTTGGTGATCAGGAAAAAGGGGACAAAAATGATATCCCACCTTGGGAGACTGTCATTCTGCTCATATTTTCACTTCCCTGAAGGTGGCTTCTGGTTCAAGCCTAAGTATACTCAGACACTGAGCACACTATGGCTTGTGTTTGGGGTCTTTGCTGTAGGATCACTGTGCCACTCAGGCCAGAGGTCTAAAGGAGGTCCTCTGGCTACACTGGTCAATAATTCACTTAAATGATTTAATGATAAATCCGCCCTCCACTAAGTACTACTTAATCGCGCTAAGAAAGTCCAATGTATTCTGTCATTTCCATGCTCCCTTCCTCTCCCTCTGTTCCCCACCTCTTGAAATTAGTTTGTATTTACTTTGTATATATTGTATTTTTACTTTATTTTAACCATCAGGCAGCATTGACATCTACTGTTTGAATCAGGAGCTGGCTCTGCCCATGCTTGCTCTGGACCTAGAAGTCCTTAAACTTGTGGTCTGAGTCCTCCCTGGAGAGAGGAGGCAGAGACCCAGGCAGCTGTGCCTCTTCACCAACCAAAGCCCAGCATTTAGTGCAGTAGGGAGAGAAAGGATGAGAAACGGTGAGCCGGGCATTCCTGGACATGTATCCATCTGTAAATTGTAAGCTCCCTGAATTCAGAGACTATTTCATCTTTGTGTATTCCTAGACCAACTCAGTGCCTAGCACTAGTAGGTGCTTAACACATACTTGCTGAAGAAAAAAAAAGAATGATTGAATGGACCCTTGAATCCAAATTGTCCCATCTACTTTAAGAAGCTAAGTCTTTTGGTCAAATTAAAAACTTTTCAAATTCAAAAATAATCAGTAGTATTTTGGCACTTCTTGATAGGAAAGGTACCTATTCATTTGAATTGCCAGGTCTGATGCTGATGCTTCACTTCTAGGGCAAAATATAACCTGAGTGATTCAGTATGCAACGTGACTGAGAAACCTTGACACATGCAACCAGGCAGTGGGGCATCTGCCTGAAATTTAAAGAAAAAAAAGATGCAGTTGATTGGAAATAACTGAATCTTTTCAATTAAAAGCACAAAAATAACTAGGGTATCAGTACTCAATAGGGAAGATTTGCATTTGCGGCTTTGTGCTCTATAAAGAGAACTCAGTATGCGTCAATATGCATGTATTAATATTTGTATTTACTGGGCACAAAATAAGTTCTGTGGGGTTTATTCTTCCACTGATGCATGAAGAAATTATATAGGGAAGTAACTCCAAAATGAATCAATGAAAGGGTAAGCCATTTAGCATTTTACAATTCTGTTCATTCATTCATTCCATTTCCCAAATGTATGTGTCCCAAACCTCAGAACCAGAATCTATAAAATGACAAGCTTTGGTGTTCCTTCCAGGAAGTGCATCCAGATGTGCTTATCTGTGTGTGTGGGGCAGATATTGGAGCATTTTAAATGCCTTTTCCTTATATTCTGAGATAGTCCCATTGAAAGTGGCATTTTGCAATAATCATTGCAGTGCAGGTGACATTCCTTCACTATACTCTGATCTCTTCTCCCCAGCACTGTGCAACGGCAATGCTTTTACTGGCATAGATGATTTCACTGGCTGAATACTAGCTTCATATCTCACGTTGTGGTTTACAGGAAATTTCTGGAAAGTGACTTTGACCATTTTTTGCAACTGCTCCTTAGAGAAAATATATGTGTGATATTTACAGAAATGCTACAAGTTAGCACAGAAGGTATTTGAGATTCTTGGGAATACAGCTAATAAAATCATCTTAAAGTAAAGAATGGAAAGTGAACTATTGGGATTCTATCATTAAGTCTTTGCAAAGGATAGGAAATGAAAAATTAAGATAAATCAGTAATAAAAAATTCTGACATTGTCTTAGCCTATGTCAGTGGCATATGGGAAGTTCTTGATGGAGGCAAAGTAAATTACATATACTCACAAAGCAGAAACAGACCTGAGGAGATTCTCAAGGCTAGTCCCATGCCCTCAAGTAAAACTGGAGCAAAATCATTCAAAATAGAAGATTTTCATCACCTTCATCCCCATCATATACAGCAAAACCTCATTAGTCTGGAACTCACCAATTCAAAATTTGTGATTAACTGGATGGACATGAAACTTGATATAAAGGTTACCTTTGTACTCTCAATGAAGTTAAGAATGTTTTAAAAAATAGGGGTAGCTAGGTGACTCAGTGGATAGATCTCAGGCCTTGGAGTCAGGAGGACCTGAGTCTGGCCTCACACACTTGACACTTACTAGATGTATGACCCAGGGCAAGTCACTTAACCCCGATTGCCTCACTAAAAAGAAAAAAAAAAAAGTTTAAAAAAATAGCAGAAGGAAAGTTCCACTAACTTAAAAAAAAAAAACAAATTTTCTAACCACCTTTAAATAATATCTATTTGCAAACAAAATTTGCTAATTATAAGTTATTCTTGTTAGTTCATTTAAGAAGGTCTGACAGCCCTGCTACAAAGTTGTTTTTTGTTATTGTATGAACTTGAAAATATAAAAACTTTAAAAACCTCTATATAAAGAGATCACTATTGCAAACATTCTCTTTCCCCTTACTTCTGTTCTTACTTCGAATATATCCCTTTCCTCTCACTCACTTGTTAACCCCTTGACCTTATCACTAAACTAAAATAATTCTCTTCAAAGTTACCAAGGATCTCTTAAATGCCAATCCTAAGGGCCTTTTATGGTTTCTCATCCTTCTTGACCTCTTTGAAAGCCTTTGACTCTGTGTATCACCCTCTTCTCCTAGACATGCTCTCCTATTTGGGCTTTTGTGACACTGTTCTCTTTTATTTCTTCTTCTACCTAGATAATGACTCTTCAGTCTCCTTTGCTGAATCATTCATCCATATCCCACCCTGTAACTTTGGGGTCTTTGTCCTCTTCTCATCAACTCCCATGAATTTAATTATCATACCTGTGAATGTGTAAAGTGAAAATAAGTTTTAGTACCTTAATTAGATAATAGGAATATATTTGCCATCTTATTAGAACTGCTTCAACTTATTCAAACTATATTGTTATAAGACTCCATTTGTGATTGAGACATTTTCAGTGACTTGTTTTTCTATAAATTGTTTTTCCAAAATAAGCTAAGTACCTGTGTAGTATGATGTAGTAAACAACATGTACATATTCTTAAACATCTAATAAACATATGTAGACCCTCCAATGAGACAGACCACCAAGGGAAAAAAAACATCAAAAACAACTTTAGAAATAATTTTTATGCCAAATGCTAACCAAGTTATGTAGTAAATAACTTAAGAACACCCATAGCTAAGCATGTTAAAAAAAATAATAAAAACACCAGACGCCCCAGCCATCAGGCTGTTTCTAAGGTATGACTTGGACTAATCCCAACATGCTTGAGACACAAGCAGTCCACATTGACTTGAAGGCAGTGCAGATTGAGAGAGGGAGGCACATGACCTCTGGTTGAACTGATAGGGAGGAAGTTGAGTGCACTATTAGAACCTCTAACACAGCAGAGTAGCGGTTTGCTCTTGGAGGGCATTGGTGGTCTCCTTTAACTAATAAAATATGATTGCATGCTTTAAGAAGAGTAAGTCTAAATAGTGTTTCTGTCCACTAGCTAGCATAAGCAACAGTAAATGGGTTATATGTGTGTACCATATTTTATATTCCTTTTCTTCCCCAGGTTAAATATCTCTAGTTCTTCTAACCTTTCTTCATATGATACCTTTCCTAGTTGTCTAACAATTCTGGTCACTCTCTTCTGGGCCCCTCCTTCCTTGCCTGTCTTCCCCAAAATGTGTTGCTCAGAACTAAATACAGTGGTCCAGATGTGGCCTGAATAGATTAGAGAAGTGGTTCCCATTTTGTGGTTCAAAAACCCCTTGGGAGTTCACAACGATGGGCTGAGGTGTTTATGCTAAAATATTTTAATGACACAACCAGAAAATAATTGTAAAGAATATCATGAGTACTATATTAAATTACCCTAGTGATTGAAAACACATTTTTGTTGTTGTCGTCAAAAGGAGTTTGAGGAACAAAAATCATTGGGCCCCACTGGATCATAGTAAAATTATTATGCCTTTTATTGAAGGCTGTTAAAACATGAGCTTTTATTTGCATACTTTTGGTTCATTTTGACCTCAAAGTCCACTAAAGCCCCTAGATAGTTTTCAAATAGACAAGCATCTAGTCATACCTTTACCATCCTGTATTTGTGAGATTGATTTTTGGGACCCAAGGGTAGAATGTTTCATTTATACCTATTCTATTTCATCTTCAATTCAGTTCATTCTTCTAGTGTGGTGGTATTTTCTGTGGATCTACATTCTATAACCAATATATTAGGTATACTTCCAAACTTTGTGTCACCTGAAAATCTGAAAAGGATGCTACCTATATCTCCTGATTAAAAAAAACACTGATAAAATCATTAAGTCACTAATAAAAACTGACAAATAACCAGGACCAAAATTCCTACAGACATTTGAGAGACCCTCCTCCACGTTAGCATTAACCAATTCCTAATCTCTCTAACTGTAACATCCCTTAGTCCACATTTCTCCCTCTTGTCTACAAGGATATCATGACAGAATTTGTCAGAAGCCTTGCTAAAATCTAAGTCTATTATAGCTACAGAATTCTGCTGACCTACCAATCTGTGTACTAGGCACAGGGCTAGATTCTGGAAATGCAAATAGAAAAATTAGATAGTATTTATTAAGATGGTATGGTAAGAATAATTGGTACATAAAAAAGAACAAAGTAAAAAGTGATCAGCAGAGAACAAAAGAAAACTTACAAGGAAGCAAAGAATAAGATGCATAGCTCTCAACACAACGTGTAGTATTTATCATACAGGCTTTCTTGAAATGAAAATTTATTGCTATATATTTTGAATCCTCTCTTATGTTCTGCTGTGCACGTGACATCCTTGTTTTTTTTTCTTTTCTTACTTTGTATTTAAGTTTCAATATTTAAGTTTATGAGATTTTTTTTTCTTTAGAAAAAAGAATAATTGGGGCAAAATATTTCCTCCCCTCAAAAAAAAAAAAGTCTGGGCCACATTCTCCCATAAATATGCACAGAATCCAGGGGAAGAGCATGTTTAAACTTAAAGTATGAGTATATGTAACAAACACAGGTGACCAATGGGTCAACTCACAATTCCTGATTTCTGGAAGTTTCCAGTATTTTTCTCAGGTGCAAAGTCAGGGTCATAATCCCCAAAGCTGCTTCCCCCTTTAGTTGGCTATGCTTCAGTATCCACATGTGTCCATCTTTATCCCTGCATGAAAGAGCATTATATGTAGTCATCCTAGGTAGATACACTACCTAGTGTGGAGTGAAAAGGTGGAGTGAAAAGGTAGTCGCTCTCACTCTCCCCTATCAACCTCTGAAAACGCAGAAAATATCACCCCAGAAAAAAACCCTGGAATAGCTGAACTAGAAGAAAGACAGGGAGCAACAGTGCAGCAGCCCAGCAAATGGGTCTCCCAGTGCCTCAGCAAAAATAAGGGAGGCAGTACTACAAGGGGCCCCAGGCAGATAAGTAGCCTGAGGCATTCATCTGAAAGGAGGTGAAGAAAACAACCTAAAGACTTCCTAAAGCCTTGCTGGTTCCAGCCCAACACCAGGTGAGCTATCCCAGCCCTGCAGCCTCCAATTGTGAAGAAATCCTGAAGACCAGGTGGTAGAACAGGCAAACACCAACACCTGGACCTCTGAGTGCCTCAGTGAGGGGAACCAGTAGAAACCAGCTCAGAAAGCTACCAGGTACCTTGGCACTCTACCCCAAAGGAATCTTCCAGTCCATTAGCAGAAACTAGGGCGAAAACACTGCAGCACTCATCTAAAAGGAGCTGAAGAAAGATAAAGGAAAGGAAAAGCAGGCAACCTAGAATTGCCTGAAAGTTCCAGCCTTGCTGATTCGAGCCCAATACGAGATAAGCTGCCAGAAACCTACAGCTTCTAATTGCCAACCTAAGAGGCCCCAGCACACAAAGCCAGTGACCAAGACCTAGGCTCCCAACACAAGAAGCTTGGGTCAGTGCCCTCTGTTCCCCAGCAGGAGAGCTCAATCTCTTTAAAGGCAAGGAAATAAAGAAACACCATGAGTAAAAAGAAACGTACCACAGATTCATATTATGAGAAGAGTGAAGATCAAGACAAAAATTCTGAAGTGGACAACATTGTCAACAAACCCATATCTGCAACAACAAAACAGAATATAAAACTGGTCTGAAGCCCAAAAAGCCTACTTAGAAGAGCTCAAGAAGGATTTTAATAGTCAAATGAGAGAGGGAAAAGAGTCCTTCAAAAATACAATAGGCCAATTGGAACAAAAATACACTGAAGAAAACAAGTCCCTAAAAAACACAATTGGCCAATTGAAGAAGGAAGGACACAAACTAACAGAAGAGTACACTGAAGAAAACAACTCCCTAAAAAACACAATTGGCCAATTGAAGAAGGATGCACAAAAACTGACAGAAGAGTACACGGAAAAAAACAAGTCCATAAAAAACAGAATTGGCCAATTGAAGAAGGAAGACAATCTGTTAAAAACTAGAATTGGACAAATGGAAACTAATGTCTCTATGAGAGAGCAAGAATCAGTCAAACAGAAACAAAAAAATGAAAAAAATAGATGAAAACATAAAATACCTCATCGGTAAAACAACCGACCTGGAAAATCGATTCAGGAGAGACAATTTAAAAATTATTGGACTACCTGAAAGTCATGATGAAAAAAAGGCCTGGACAGTATCTTTCAGGAAATCATAAAGGAAAACTGCCCAGAAGTCCTAGAACCAGAAGGAAAATAACCATAGAAAGAATCCACCGATCACCACCTGAAAGAGATCCCAAACTGACAACACCAAGGAATATAATAGCAAAATTCCAAAATTACCAGATGAAAGAGAAGGTGCCACAAGCAGCCAGAAAGAAAGAATTTAAATATCATGGAACCACAGTCAGGATTACACAGGACCTTGTAGCTTCTAAATTAAAAGACCGCAGGGCATGGAACATGATATTCTGTGAGGCAAAGGAGCTTGTAATGCAGCCAAGGATCAATTACCCAGCAAAAATGAGCATCATTTTTCAAGGGAGGAGGTGGATATTCAACGAAATAGGAGACTTCCAAACTTTCCTGATAAAAAGACCAGAGCTCAACAGAAAATTTCATCTTCAAGTACAGGACTCAAGAAGGACTTAAAAGGTAAATGGGACAGAAAGATACAATATGTTGTTTAATAAGGGGTGGCTGTTTAAACCCCTACAAGGGAATGTGATACTTGCAACCCTTGAGAACTGTATTGTTATTACAGCATGTTAAAGGAGTATACATAAAGAGGGTGGATATTAGTTGACTTAGATGTAATGATTTAAAAAAATCTAATCAAGTAGGTTAAATGGATCCAAATAAGTGGATCAGTCTGATCTTAGAAAATGTACTGAGAAAGGAAGAGGCAGACAAGGGTACATTACATTACAGGAAAAGACACAAAATCCTATTACAGCAGAGGGAAAGAAGTGGGAGGGAGAGCATTCTTTGAGCCTTACTCTCATCAGATTTGGCTCAAGAAGTGTATAACATAATCAGTTACATATAGAAATCTAACCTGCCCTATAGGGAGTAGGAGGGAAAAGAGGAAAGAAAACGGAGGGGGGAAAGAAAAGGGAGGGGGGCAAAGAAGGGAGGGAAAAAGCAGTAAGAGTAAAGAGGAAGAAGAGGGAAAGGGATAATAAAAGGGAGCAGGGACTGAAGGAGGTGGTGGTCAAAAGACTTTGATAGGGAAAATAAATGTATGTTACATTTTACTGACAAGACAGATTATAGCTCGGTGTTATAGAATGAGAAAATACATTTTAAAATTATAATTTTGAATGCTAATGGATTTAAGCTCTATATAAAAACAAAAATGATTACAAGATGGATTAAAAGACAAGACCCACCACTTTGTTATCTATAGGAAACACATAAGATAGAGACACCTATAGGTTTAAAATATTAGTTGGGAAGAATGCTATATTTCATGCTGAGGAGCAGCGTGGCAGAGTGGTGGATGTTGGACTTTGGAGTCTGAAAGACTTGGGTTCAGGTCCTGCATCTGACGTGTCACTTGACTTCTTGGTATTCCCAAGCAGCTCACTAAGGCTGTAAGTTACACAACATTTGTGAATCCATATTAATAGAAGGCGCTCTCTCTACCAATGAAGTCATGCTTCTGGACTAAAGAAAGTTTCAGCAAACCACATAAAATGGAGAGTTTCAGTCATGATTTTTTTTTCTTTTCTTTCTTTTTTCTTTTTTTTAATACGAATGTATTTGTTTTTCATTTTCAACATTTACTTCCACAAGATTTTGAGTTCCAAATTTTCGCCCCATCTTGCCCCTCCCCCACCCCAAGATGGCATGCATTCTGAATACCCCTTCCCCTAGTCTGCCCTCTCTTCTATTTCTCCCCTCCTTCTCTTATCCCCTTTCCCTTCTATTTTCCTGTAGGGCAGGATAGACTTCTGTACCCCATTTCCTGTATTTCTTATTTCCCAGTTGCATGTGAAAACATTTTTTTTAAACATGTGTTTTTAAAACTTTGGGTTCCAAATTTTCTCCCTTCCTCCCTCCCCACCCACCCTCATTCAAAAGGCAAGCGACTCAATATAGGTTATACATGTGCAGCTATACAAAACACTTCCATAGTAGACATGTTGTGAAAAACTAATTCTATTTCCCTTAATCCCATCCTGCCCCCCTATTTATTCTATTCTTTCTTTTGACCCTGTCCCTCCTCAGAAGTATTTGCTTCTGATTACCCCCTTTCCCAATCTGCCTTCCTCTCTATCATCCACCTGCTCTCTTGTCCCCTTCCCCCTATTTTCCTGTAGGGTAAGACAGATTTCCATACCCAATTGAATGTGTATGTTATTCCCTCCTTAAGCCAAATCCTGTGAGAATAAGATTCACTCATTCCCTCTTACCTTCCCCCATTTCCCCTCCATTGTAAGAGCCTTTTCTTTTCTGGTTTTGTGTGTGTGTGTGTGTGTGTGTGTGTGTGTGTGTGTGTGTGTGTGAGATAATTTAGCCCATTATACCTCTCCCTTTCTTCTTCTCCGAGTATAATCCTCTCTCATCCCTTAATTTAATTCTCCAGATATGAACCCTTAATCTTCAACTCACTCTGTGCCCTCTATCTGTCTATCTATCTATATACATACAGACGTATAATTTTCCCTCCTCCAACTACCCTAATACTAACAAAGGTCTCATGAGTTATAAATATCATCTCTCCATGCAGGAATATAAACAGTTCAATCTTAATAAGTCTCTTATGATTTCTCTTTCCTTTTTACCTCTTCATGTTCCACTTGAGTCTTATATTTGAAAGTCAGATTTTCTATTCAGCTCTGGTCTTTTCATCAAGAATGCTTGAAAGTCCTCTATTTAGCTGAATGACCATTTTTTTCCCCTGAAGGATTATACTCAGTTTTGCTGGGTAGGTGATTCTTGGTTGTAATCCTATCTCCTTTGCCCTCCAGAATATTATATTTCATGCCCTGCAGTCCTTTAATGTAGAAGCTGCTAAATTTTGTGTTACCCTGATTGTGTTTCCACAATACTTGAATTGTTTCTTTCTGGCAGCTTGTAATATTTTTTCCTTGACTTGGGAACTCTGGAATTTGGCTACAATATTCCTAGGAGTTTTCCTTTGGGTATCTCTTTTAGGAGGAGATCTGGGGATTCTTTCAATTTCTATTTTGCCTTCTGGTTCTAAAATATCAGGGCAGTTTTCCTTGATAATTTCTTGAAAGTTGATGTCTAGGCTCTTTTTTTGATCATGGCTTTCAGACAGTCCAATAATTTTTAATTCTCTCTCCTGGATGTATTTTCCAGGTCAGTTGTTTCTCCAATGAGATATTTCACGTTGTCTTCTATTTTTTCATTCTTTTGGTTTTGTTTTACAGTGTCTTGATTTCTTATAAAGTCACTAGCTTCCAATTGCTGTATTCTAATTTTTAAGGAAGTATTTTCTTCAGTAATCTTTTGGGCTTCCTTTTCCATTTGGCCATTTTTGCTCTTTAGGGCATTCTTCTCCTCATTGGCTTTTTGGACTTCTTTTGCCATTTGGGTTAGGCTATTTTTTAAAGGTGTTATTTTGTTCAGTATCTTTTTGGGTCTTCTTTAGCAAGCTGTTGACTTGTTTTTCATGATTTTCTTGCATCACTCTCATTTCTGTTCCCAGTTTTTCCTCTCCTTCTCTTACTTGCTTCTCAGAATCCTTTTTGAGCTCTTCCATGGCCTCAGACTGATTCATATTTTTCTTGGAGGCTTTGGCTGTAGGAGCTTTGACTTTGTTGTCTTCTTCTGGTTGTATATTTTGATCTTCTTTGTCACCAAAGAAATATTCTATGGTCTGACATTTTTTTGCATAGTTTGCTCATGATCCCAGACAATTAATTGACTTTTAAACTCTGCTTCCAGTGTGGAGAATGTACTGTCCCAAGCTTTGGGGGTTTTGTGCAGCTGTTTCAGAGATACTTCTAGAGACCTGTAAATTTTCAGTTCTTCCAAGGTAGTATGATCAAGGGTGAGGTGTTACTCCTTTCCTGGCCTGTACTCAGGTCTATGAGTGACCACAAGTACTCTTTTCTGCCTTGGAACTGTGAGGAAGATTCTCTCTCTACTACTACTACAAGCTCCACCACGCCAGCGCTCCTCCTTGCCCTAGGACTGCTGCCCAGAACTGTGACCCAGATCCAAGCATGGGCAAAGCAAGAAATTCCTGCCTCAGCACTGGAAAAGAGATACCTGCAATTCCCCTCTGTTCAGCCACTCGATTCCCCCTCAGTCTGTGGGCCAGAAGCTCAGGACACAGTCACTGCCCCAGGGCCTGCTCTGCACTCTGCATCTGGCTCTCAGACCTAGCTCCTCTCTCACCGCAGAAACAGACTTTTCCCACTGACCTTCTAAGTTGTCTTTGGCATTCCTGGGTTGAGAGGTCAGGAAACCACCACAGCTGTCTAAGATTCAGTCCTCTGAGGCCTGTTCCAGGTTTGCTGAAGCCTGTGCCCCCACATTACACTGTGCTCTTCCCCCTACATGGTACGATATACCTTTCTGATCGTTCATCCAGATTGTCTTGGGCTGGAAATTTGCTTCACTCTGTCTTTTTGTGGGTTCTGCTGCTTTAGAATTTGTTTAGAGCCATTTTTTATAGGTATTTGCAGGGGTTTGGGGGAAAGCTCAAGTAAGTCACTGCTTTCACTCCGCCATCTTGGCTCCGCCCTCAGTCATGATTTTAGACAACACTGATAATACATTGATAATCTATAACACTGATAATACATAAAGCTATGTATAGAAATGTAGTTTTAAAAGGACAAATGAACTGAATTATAAAGGAATATAGACTAGAAAACTTTATTAGTGGGGTGTTTCAATGCCAATTTGTGAAATATGACTATTCCAACAGTAAGAAGTTACAATATTGAACAGTGATGAAAAAATTAGATTTGATTGATCTCTGAAGGTGACTAAATGGGTCTCAGGTACTTCTGTAAAATGAGGTGCTTGACCAGATGACCTCTAAGGATCTAAATCGATGATCCTAAAATCCTTTTTAATACAAACTATAGTTAGTGAAATGATTTCTGTTGCTTTGTGTGAAATCTTCTCTTGAAGAAACTCCACCTCTCCTACCCATATCCCTACACATAACATTTTCTCTTCTCTGTTTCATCGCTAACATGCTCGAATTTTCTACCCAACAGTGGGTCTTCTTTTGCCACATCATTTTATTTCATATAGGTCTTTTTTGGTCTGTCAGGAAACAAATTTAAATCTATGTTCAAAAACTTTGCTTCAAAATATTTGAATCTATATATAGGATACAGGCTTTCAGAAAAAAGTCTCAATACCTCACAGTGAGGAGTGTGCTTTGTTTCTAGGGCAACTTAGCTGAGAGCCTGTTAGTTAACTAATTAAGCATTGTGTGCAAATTAACTCTGCCAGTTCTAAGTCTAAAAGAGAAAGGAATGAACCTGCTTTTTCCTTAAAAAATAATTTATCTTGGTAAGATTGGGGGCAGGAGGTGGGGGAGGGGAAAGGAGGCATACAGGAGAAAATTTAGATATTATAAAAAAAGATATCATTAAAAATATTTTTATAAATGATAAATTGTCATCAGAGAGACCTTAGAGATAATCTTCATAGTTTTCTTCTCCCTCTTTTATACTATAGCAAAGAAAGGAATTTGGTCAACAGAGTTCTCTGGAAATGGCAACTAAGGAAGTTCCTTTTAGTTAATAATGACTATCATCATTACCACCACCTCTACCCTTACTATCATTACCCAAATCATCTGGTATTTATCTAGGTTTTAAGGTATACAAAGTCCTCTTCTCACAACAACCCCGTGCAAGTAAGAAAAAGCTCTTTGTTCCTCTCCCCATCTCAGCCCCTCCCCTCCTCCATCCTCTACCTCTTCTTCTTTCCTTCCCCCTTCCTCTCCAGCTAGCCATCCACATATGCTTTATCCATTCAGATAAAGAAGATGGGTCATTTTCAAAAAGAACTCTAGTTACCTTCCAAATATAAGATAAGGACCAGAACAAGTAGATTCCAGTTAAAGCATTAGTGAGAAAAGTACCAAATTATACGTAGGAGTGTTTTTTAAAACACACTGTATAAGAATTATGCCTATTTCTGTTTAATATTATATACATCAGTCTGTTCAAATAGTTATATTTTATAATAAGTGAAATAGTAGGAAAGTCTTGTATATTAATTGATAGCTTTTGAGGAAATAGCCCTGTTGGCTCCTGAGGCAAAGCTTATGCATTGTAGCTTAGATCACTTAACAAAACCTTTTATTTTACTTTAAACCAAAGCCAATGTTCCCATATTCAAAATTAAGTTCCATTCTTTGGAGAGGTAAGCAAATACTTGTTTTAAAATTGGATTTGTAAGGGACAGGTAGGTGGTGCAATGGATAGAGCACCAGCCTTGGAGTCAGGAGGACCTGAGTTCAAATCTAGCTTCAGACACATAACACTTACTAGTTGTGTGACCCTGGGCAAGTCACTTAACCTCGATTGCCTCACCCCCCCCAAAAAAAAAGGTTGAATTTGTAAAGTTAAAGTCATGTAGTGTTAACAGCAACACAACACTTGTAAATCCTTTCTGCTGTATCCTTTTTTCAAACTAATTCTAGTTCTGATTATGGATTCTACTCACCAGGCTTTCCTCTTTTTTGTGGTCAACCAAATAATTGGTTTTTAAGTAGAGTATGAACATGTTCCATCTGAGCATTGCTGCCTCTCAGAGAACACAATAAAAGCTTTTGTTGTTTTAATGTGCTGCTTTCTATGTCAATTTATGGATGTCCTTTCTTTACTACTTCATATATTCTGTGTGTATATGTATACATATATACAGATATAGATATATATTTATAGTGTACGTAAATATTCACATGTTGTCGCTCTCATTCAAATATAAACTCCTAGAGGGAAGGAAGTGTTTTTGCCTTTCTTTGTATCTCTAGTGTTTAATACAATGCCTAGTACATAAGTGCTTAATGAATACTTGCTGACTGCCTACTCAGTTTTATGAAAACTGTAGTTAAGTGACTTGAATTTATTATTGTAATAAAATGTAGCTCTAGCAAGAGCTAGAATGTGTATGTCAGGGCAAGGTAAAGAGGGTAGGAAATGTCTAATAAGAAAGAGAGAAGCCACTAAAGAGAAGCCAGAATTTTATGTCCCTGGAGCAAAAAAACAAAAACAAAAACAGCTCAGATATCCTTAGGCAAAATTCTCTCAACCATTCTGAGCACATCTCTCAAGTTGATGAGAGAGTCTTGTTTGAACATTTACTGGTATTGCTCTAGATTCTGCTATATTCCCAAAAGTGCTTTACTCCACATTTGCTTACTCTTTGTACTTCCCATGGAAATTCTCTTGGTTTAAAGAGATGCCCACCACACTAGTGCAGGAGCTACTGGCTACACTCTAGCTTGAGGACTACCAAATTTCAAGAGAGCCCAAACTTGCATTGAAATTTGTTCTCTGGGATTAATCATAATTAACAACTGGGCTTTTGCACCTATGTGTATCTTTCAAAAAACCCCACCAAAACAATGAAACCATCAGTCTTGGAAAGTGTCATGTAACATTTTCCTGCCCAGAGGTGAAGGACAAAATGAAACATCCCTTGCCAATCTATACCTGTAGTATTCTTACCTGTAACTTCAATCCTATAGTTGCCCAATGAACAGAATTGTTTATAAGCTGTCCAGAGGACCAGAAAGAATAGCGTGTCAGGCCCAAGGCCACATGCATGCAGTCACCAGATCAAAGGATTATAAATCTAGAGCTGGAAGGGACCTTAGGGGACATCTAGTTTTACCTACTCATTTTACAGTGATTCAGTGATATGATGAAAGCATGGTCTCAAGAGGTCCAGTACTTTGGAGATAGCAGTGGCAGAAAGGATAGCAAGGAGAGGTGTCAAGCATGGACAGTTGGATGGCAGGCAAAGCATGGTCTGGGCTCCAGGTGGCAAGATAAAGTAGCTCCATGTCTGTTGTTCTAAGCAAACAGAACAACCTCTAGTTCTCCACACCTGGGGGTGGGAGGCAGACAGCATGAATTACAGTGCCTAACTGGAGGCTAGAGTCTGTTCTGGAAGAGTCTGTTGTTATATTAATCCAAGTTTGTTTTTCCTTCCATACAAGTAGCTCCCATTTATGACCAAGAGAAAAACTTGGACTAGCTTAAGATCAGAATTTTATCCTGTTCCACCCAGGTTTAAATTTGAACATCCCCACTACAGTTAGAGTTATTTCAGCACTGTGCATAGGAAGGGGACGTAATGAATGCATGTCTTGTTGCCTACCTAAAAAAAAAATAGGATGCTTAAAGAAGCAGAGATATGGAGTAGTAGAAAGAGTACTGGCCAAGGAATTAGGAGACAGAGGTTCTAGTCTCAGCTCTTCCATTAAGTAGTTTTAATACCTTGGACAGCTCCTCAACAACCCTGGGACAACATTTTACATAGTCTGTAAAAGGTGGGTGCTGGACTACTAGATGATTTCTAAAAATCCCTTCCAGCTCTGGCATTCTACAATCCTAGTTCTGGTCACACTGGCCCATAGACAGAAATCCAAAAATAACTTCAACTGAGATTATGTATATAGGTAAGACAAGGGTATGTGTGTATGCCACTTCAGATACTGTGTTAGCTGGAGAACACAACTGCTAGAATGACAACCTGAGATTGAACTGAACAATTTTAGATATAAGGTATAGCAACATGATCCAAAATAAGTATTAATCTACCCCCTCAAAGGAGACATAAAACCCTTATCACATGTCATTCTTTTCATATTTCTAACAAGGTGATTGGTAAAAAGCCAGCATGTATGCTTCTTTTCTTCTTCTAGGTTATACAACATTAAGCACATACCCATTGCTAATTTCGTTTGCAAACAGCTCTCCTTGAAGTCAGTACAAGGCCAGCTCCAGTATCTCTCCTTCATAGAAAGTTCTACTCAATTTAATACGTAAAACCTACTGTGTGCAAGTACTTGTGTTTAGCGATAAAAGAGAAATAAATATAAATACAACCTGTTTCCCTGCCTTTATGAAGTTTAACATCTAGGAGGAGAGCTAAGACACAAACTCAAAAAATAACTCTAAAAACTAGAATGGAGTAAGTACAAAGAGACAAAAGTAGAAAGGGCCACAAATTTGGAGGCATGAGAGTTCCTCTCCTTTTCTGAGCCTTTGCTCTATATAAAAGACCAAGAGAGAGAACCAGGCTTCTCTGAGGTCATTTCAAGTGCTGGCATTCTGTGATGCTGAGTCCCTTTCTCTTTTCTAAGCCTCAGTTTCCTTCTTTGAAAAAATGAGGGGTAGAGCCAAAAATGATCTCTTGGGTCCTTTCCAGCTCTGCTATGAACAGGTCTCACTGTGTTCTTCATTGAGTTAACACATGCTCTGGAATTGTGATGGGTCATCATGTTGATCAGAATTACTAAGCCTTCCAAAGTTGATTATTGTTATGGTATAAATTGTTCTTCTGGTTCTCCTCACTTCACTCCGCATCAGTTCATAAAAGTCTTCTGAGGATTTTCTGACACTATCCTCTTCATCATTTCTTATGACCTTCACAATCATATAGCAGTATTCCTTCACATTCATATACAGTAATCATATACAATAACTTGTTTAGCCATTCCCCAGTTGATGGGCAGCCCTTCAGTTTCCAATTTCTTCCCATCACAAAGACAGCTGCTATAAATATTTTCCTCTTTGATCTCTGGACTTTAGACCTGGTAGTGATATCACTGGGTCAAAAGGTGAACACCATTTAATGAGGTTTGGGGGGAGAATAGTTCCAAATTGCTTTTCAGAATGAATGAACCAGTTCACAGCTCCACCAATTAAAGTAGATTAAAGTAGCTGTTTGCCCAAAGCCCTCTAACATTTGTCATTTTCCTTTTTTGTCAGCTTTGTTGGGCATGTCATTTAAGTCAACAAGTATTTATTAAACACCCACTAGGTTCCAGACACTACAAAGAAAGACAAAAATATGTTTTAATAAAAAACAGTCTTCACCTCAAGGAGTTCACATGAAAATAACTACATACAAACAAGATAGATACACAAATACATACATACACACATATATATGTGGGTATATATATATATATATGTATTTCTTTGTGTGTGTATATATATATATAGACATACACAAATACACACATATATACACATATGTGTGTGTGTGTGTGTGTGTATATATGATAATTTTAGAAAGAAACCACTACCATTAGGAACAATTGGGAAAGACTTCTTTTAGAGGTGGGCTTTTAGCTATAAAATAGGTAATAACCTGAAGGAAACCAGAAGGTGGAGGTAAGGAGGGAGAGAATTGCAGATATGGAGAACAGCCTATGAAAATGCACATAGTGGTGACATGGAACGTCATTGTGTGAGTAACAGTAAGGAGAACAGTGTCAATAGATTGCAGAGTATGTGGAGGGGAGTAAGGTTAATGAAAACTGGAAAGTCATGAATGGGCCAGTTTATGAAGAGCTTTGAAAGCCAAACAGAGGATTTTATATTTGATCTTCTCTAACATAATGATAGCTCCTACCTCCCAGAGTTGTTGTGAGGATCAAATGAGATAATATGTATAAAGGATTTCGCAACTCTTAAAAATGTGTGTATGCATGTGTGTGTGTGTGAGATATTCACCTAAAGCCAGCCTTATTGCCTGGCTATGCGACCTAATTGCCATCTTGTGGTAGCTATCCCAAATTACAGGCAATAACCTTGAATAGAAGCCAGTCAACCTTTTATTTAAAATAAAGAAAAGAGAGAGAAAAAAAAACTTGCCTAGACAATTCAACTCTATTTTAGTGAGAGCAGACAACACAAAGCACTTGTAAAATATCCTTGGTAATTAACCTTCATAACAAAAATATAAGTACAAGTATAATCTCTCATTTTTCCACATTCAAGAAACAACCATTTCTATGTACATCGATGATTTTAAAAAATACTACAGGAGATTCTACAGTTCTCAGACAAATAAGTGTGCTACTTAACATTGCATTTCACTGGAGGCATGGCTGATGAACATATCATCACTCATATTTTTCCCCACTTGAACATATCTTTTGTGTGCTATAATCTCTGACCTACATAGTCAGAATAGCAATAAGAATTAATATTAAGAATTAATAATATTAACAGCAATTATGACTAAAAAATCCAACATAATAAAAACAGACTCTCCCACATCTTTGGACCAGTTGTCTGAATTTTTGGTTGTTCTAAAATATTAAGAACACCTATAGGTGCTGCCAGCGGTACCACAACCCTGTTAGGAAAGGTGCTGGAGAGTGTGTACTTACCAAAACTCTAAGCTCTCCTCCCTATCACGATACCTATTCTGTAACCTGCTGTCTGGTAAATAACAGTTATTAGATATATTTAGTTAAACTGGTTTAATCCCACTATATGTACTTTATTTCAGACTACATCTCCCAATGCCTGACCCAAAAGGTTCAGGGATGAATAGATGTTCTTAATTTCCTCTTTCTTATCAAAGACCATCACTCCACTGCCTAATCAAAGTCAAACATTGAGTAAATGCCAACCAAGCACAAACTTAACACAGGTGTCCAAGATTGAGTCAGAGGAGACAGGAGAGGAGACAGAAATTAATTCATGTTCTGTGCAAAGAAAATGAAATAAATTAGAACTTTGACTTAAAAAGCCCAAAAGTCACAAAAGACTATTTGAACAAAAACAACTCTTTGAGCATGATGAAACCATGTAGTCTAAGCAAAATGCAATCCCTGGGAAAGCTATTGCTCCCAAGAAATCCAGAACAAGGTAACAATTTATCCTTGTAGCATCTTCCTTGATATTTGTATAATTCCAGATTATAGTCATAGATCAAGATTTCTAGATCTATTTATATGAGCCATAGCTCTAGAGCTGGAAGTGACCTTAGAAGCTATCAACCCAACCTCCTCATTTTAGAGATGAAGCAACCAAGGATGGGAAAGAGAGGTTAAATGACTTGCCCAGGGTCACAACCAGTAAGCATCTGAGGTGGGATTTGAATATATTCCTTCCTGACTTCAAACTACTCACTACCCTTTTAAAGTTTGAAAATGTTTTACATCGATCATCTCATTAGAAATTTTCTGCATCTTTCTGAGGTAGGTACTACATGTGTTATTATCCATGTCTTACATATGAGGAAACTGAGGTGAAGTAACTTGCCCATGGTCACACAGATATGAAGTATTGATGGTGGGTTTAGAATCCATGTCTTCCAGACTCTAAGTCCATTACACTAAGCAAAATCCAGAATTCTCCAAAAAGAAAATGGTACCAAATTCACCAAGTATGTTTAGGAAAGTTTCACAGCATTTCCATATCTACCATGCACGCATTTTGGCACAGTCTACCAGTGCCTGTGTGCTATCCCATGGCTACCTTCCCTGGTAGTGTCTAGTACTATAGGTCTTTCCCACTTTAGCACACATCTTCCATTCAAATTTAACTATGTAGCACACTGTCTCCCTAGGGCCTTCCAAGTTTTTTGACTTGATCAAACAACAAGTATTGCTCATCTGTGATACACTAATACAGTCTAAGTTGTTAGTGGTTGATAATGTATTGGCCATCCCAGGTGCATACACACACACACACACACACACACATATATATATATATATATATATGAAATGGGCTCCTAGAAATATAGTGATATTTTTCTTCTGGATGGAATTGATTGCTAAATGTGTAATTTTCAAGCACTGCATTAGGATAGTGGGAAAGATATTTTCAGTCAGGTAACTTTTTGGTACCACCCTTAAATCATACCATGAAGATGAAAATTTCTTCCTACCTCCAAGTATGAGGCCAGCCTTCTATCTTTCACCCGATGGGCTGTTAGTTCAGGGAACCCAGTCTTTTCTATATCTAGATAAGGAAGTGGTGACCACAAAGAATCATCATGGTCAAGCCAAGCTGACTTTATTTCCTTTTGTAATATATACTAAGCCAATAGATCAAGAGAATAATGGAAATATAATTTACCTCTATTTGAGCATATATCTGATAAAATATTTCATGCTATTCTTATGGAGAGATATGACTAGATGGTATTATAATTAGTTGGATTTGGAACTGCTTGAGTGGCTTGGATTCACACATGTGGTACTGATGATCCCAAGGAGCTTTACAGTAGATGTCCTGGGGAACAGTGCTGTTTAATATTTTTAAGTAAATGATTTAAGAGGTTGTATGACATAATTATCAAATCCACATTTGACACAAAGCAAGAAGTGCTAGATAACACATTGGAGGAATGAGTCAGGATCCCAAAAGGTCTTAATAGGCTAGAAAATCTGATTGAGTCTAAGAAGATAGAAGTTAATGAGGATAAATGAATAGTTTTACACTTTGGTTCCTGAAATCGTCTCCCTAAGTATGAGATGGGGTAGGCATGACTAGATAACAGTTTATCAGAAAAAGAACTGAGGGTTTTAATGGACAGCAACTTCAATAGGAGTCAACAATGTGATATAGCAATGAAAATATCTAATGTGATTTGGTGCTGCATTAAAAGAGGCTTAGAGTCCTGGAATAATTGGTGACAATCCGTACTCTGCCCTGATCCAGACCACATCTGTAGTATTCTATTTAGTTTTAGGTACCATTTTTATTTTACTGGGAGATTATTTTATTTTTATTATTTTTCTCATGTTAATTTTCAAGTACATCTCATCTCCCATCCCTGTATGTGGAGCCATCCTTCTTTGTTTGTTTTTGTTTTTGTTTTTGCTTTTTGGTGAGGCATTTGGGGTTAAGCAACTTGCCCAGAGTCACACAAGTGTTAAGTGTCTGAGGCTGGATTTGAACTCAGGTCCTCCTGACTCCAAGGCCAGAGCTCTATTCACTGTGCCACCTAGCTGCTGCAAATAGAAAGTTACCCTTTCTGTGTGTGTGTGTGTGTGTGAGGCAATTGGGGTTAAGTGACTTGCTGAGGGTCATATAGCTAGTAAGTGTCATGTGCCTGAGGCTGGATTTGAACTCAGGTCCTCCTTGCTCCAAGGCTTGAGCTTTAACCACTGTGCCACCTAGCTGCCCGAGTCATCCCTCTTTAATAAATATTTTTAAAATCTATCCAGCAAAACCAGCCAACACTGAGCGTATCTGACAGTATGCACAATATTCTAGTCCCCACTTAGTATATGCAATAAAGGAAGCGAGATGTATTTTTTCAAATCTTTTCTAGGGCCAACATTGGTTACTATAGTTATGCTGTGTTCAGTTTTATTATCTTGTTTGTTTTTCTGTTTATGCTGTTATAATCATCTTATCTTTTGTTTTCTGGTTCTGCTTACTTTGCTCTGCATCAGTTGACATAATTCATCTCATGTTTCTATGAATTGTTTAGAGTCATTATTTCTTATAGTACAGTAACAGTTTATTACAGTCATGTGCTACAATTTATTTAGCTATTCCTCCACCTGCATTGCACCAGCACTTTGCTACCATAAAAAGCATTGCTATGAATATTTTGGTATATAGGAGACCTTTGACCTTCTTGAAGTATATGCCTCACAGTAGCATTTCTGGATAACAGGATATATAGAGTTTAATGATTTTGGAGCATAATTACAAATTGTTTTCCAAAATAGTTGGACCAGATTATAGTTTCACTAACAATATATTACAGTGCTTGTTTTTTTGAAGTCCCTCCACCATTGTCTGTCTCCTTCTTTTGTCATTTTTGTTAATTGTGTGTATGGTGAAACCTCAGAGTTACTTTGATCTGCACTTCTCTTATTACTTGTGATTTGTAGCAGTCTTTCATAGGGTTGTTAATAGCAATTATTCTTTTGAGATTTTTCTGTTAATATCCTTTGACAACTTATCCTTCAAGGAGTGATTATTGGTCTTATGTATTTGTGAAAATTACCTATTAATGATAATAATAATAACAGCTAGCTTTTATTAGTAGTATTTGTCAGGCACTGTCCTAAATGCTTTACAGATATTATCTTATTTGATCCTCACAACTCTGGGAGGTAGTTGCTATTATTATCCCCATTTTATAGTTGAGGAAACTGAGGCAAGCAGAGGTTAAGTGATTTTCTCAGGATCACACAGCTGATAAGTATCTAAGGTAGATTTGAACTCAGGTATTCTTGACTGATGGCCCAGCACTCTCTCTATTCAGTGTACCACCTAGCTGCCTCAGTTAGATACTAGATATCAGGACATTATTGGAATTTGGAATTTTTGGAATTATGCTCAAAAAGCATTAAACTCTGCATACCCTTTTATCCAGAAATGCTACCGTGAGGCATATACTTCAAGAAGGTCAAAGATTTCCTATATACCAAATATTTATAGCGATGCTTTTTATGGTAGCAAAGTGCTGGGTGCAACATAGGTAGAGGAATAGCTAAATGAATTGTAGCACATGACCATAATAAACTGGTACTGCACTACAAGAAATAATGGAGCATAATAAACAATTCATAGTTTACCTATTTATCCTAGCTCTATGGATTTTATTCATGTAGATGCTTTTTAGTTTCATGAAATCTCCTTGTTTGATCAAGAGTTCTCACCCTAGCCAAGATTATGAAAGATATCGCCGTCCCTTTTCCTTTATTTTTTAAAATAATGTGACCTTTTATACCTGTCACTTATCTATTTTGATTTTATTATGGTATATGATGTAAGATGTTGGTCTAAATCTATTTTCTGCCAAACTGCTTTCCAATTTTTTTTTAGTGTTTCTTGTCAAATAGAGACTCTTTCAGAAAATAATTTGTTTCCAGGTTTTACAAACACTTGATTATTTGATTTTATTATTTCTGATTCTTGGAGCACCACATTTTAGAAAGGGTATTGGTAAATGGAAGACCTTGAAGAGAAAGGCATCCAGATTGGTGAAGGGTCTTGAGTCTGTGATATATAATGATCTATTAAAGGATTTGGGGCTGTTTGTCCTGGAGAAAAGAAGGTTAAGGTTGAGGTAGGGGGAGGAGAGGACACAATAGTTGCCACTGGTTTTTTGAAGGATTTGAAGGATTTTATATGGAAGAAGGATTAGACCTGTTTGGCCTGAGAACAAAAATTTCAAAATAATGGGTGGGAATTGGAAAAAGATAAATTTAGACTTTATTTAAGGAAGCATGCCTTAATAATTAGAGATGTGCAAAAAATGGAATGGTCTGTGGGAGGTAGTGGGCTCCTCCTCATTGGAAATCTTCAAATGAAATTTAAATTACCACTTGTTGAGTATATTCTAGTTAGGATTGTTTCTTGGGTATGGATTAGACTAGATTGCTTGGACTAGATCACTATGGATTGACCACTGAGATCCCTTCCTATCCAAATATCTGTAATTCATGAAGAAAAAATTCTAAATAATATGTGGAGAACAGCTGCATTTGCTATTTCTGCACCAGTTCTATTACAGTTATTTTGAAACACACAATTACAGTGATATTTTTGAAATTCATTTTTATTTCTTTTTTACATACATAAAAACTACAATGTAGACTGAATAATTATCTTTAAGTTCTACATTTTTCTCATGTCATGAAGGCTAAGAAGATAATATCTAGATCAAAACACTAGATGACACCACACAAAATAAAGGGAAAACTCTTGATTTAAAAGCATGAGATGAGGCATGCAACTAGGACCACCAGTTTGGATTATATTTCAAGATCCCACTGAAGACATCTGCCCATTTTTCAATGAAGATAAAGAAACTCACAAAAAAAATCTTTCAGGCACTGATGTGGTTTGGAAAGCATTTCAGTGAAATGAATTCCTTTTGGCTGAGTCACGTTGGATGCCTTTCACATTGATATGGTTTATAAGGTTCTGTGAATTTGGAAAGGAAAATTGACTAGATTGCAGAGGGGAAAAAAAGACTGGCACTGCTTCCTCACTTCTTGATAAACTCTGAAATACACATCTTTTTATTTAAAGATGAGCAAAGGGACAGGTATTTTCCAAGTCATTCAGCCCTTAAACAGATCAATCTCCCTGAAAACCATTGAGATTCAAAGATATTAAATGTTAAAGGAAGGATATTGTTGAATGTCAGGCTTATGGTAACAGATCTGTAGCAACACATTAAGACATGTTTTTGACATATCACTTGGAGCTGATGTCCTTTTTGGGAGCCCACTTAACTCAGCCCATTTAACAATCCATTCCTTGCCTTTGCTTTTGAAAGAGCATTGACATTTGCCCTTCTTATTTCTGTAAGCAGCCACACAAATCCAATAGACTGACCAAAGTATGGAAAACAGCACTGTCATAAAGCTTAATTTCAATCACAAGGTTCAGCAGCTCAGAAAATTTGTACCCTTCATTCCTCTTATGATGAAAAGAAATATCGGTTAGTCTCTAACAAGGAAAGGGGTAATGAGCTAAAGATTTAGTGGCCATATTTATGCAGGTTTGTGAGGTTAACCTATGTAACAGGATTTAAAATTGAATAAAAACAGCAAGTCTTTTTGGCTACATCTTGCAGGTAAAATTGATGCTGAATTGAAACAAGGTATTTTTTGAGGAGTGGGGGGGTGGAAGGGTGGCACAAACTTGGATGACTTTCAGGGAAAAAAAATCATTGATGGTCATTAACATGAACAAAAATGAGATTCTTATACAAATGCTAATAATTCACTCACAGGGCAGCTAGTTAATTCATGTATAATAATGTAGTGCTAAATGTGCCTATCAAGCGCAACTTGACATTCACAGCATTCCCTGAATTTTATATATGAACACTTACTATTTAATTAATCTCATTTTCTTGCACTTTATATATCAGTGTTTTTAAGTATATAAAGGGGAAAACAGTTTAAGAGAGATCATTAAAGTCACATACCCTCCTTGAAGATAGTAAGCATGTCAGGGCACTGAATCTCAGCTGCTGATAGAATTTAATAATATATATGTGCAGGAAAGAATTCTTGTATATACATAGGTTTCTTAATTGTGCTTGGGTTTTCAATATTCACAAAAATTTCTGACTGCTTAGGATACGTGTTCAATTTTCTAAGCCTATTCTTTTTCTGTCAAAAAGGGCCAAAAGATTTTTTTTTGAAGAAGAGAAGTATGTTTTCTATACCTCACCGATGTAAAAATAGTCTGCATATTCCTTTTAAAATGTGATAACAAATTTCACTCTTTCACCCTGGCATTCCATTGCAGATTCCATATTGTAGCAGTCTCTATCTCTCTTTCTTACTTTCTTTTGGTAACACCAGTGACATTTCACTAAAGCACAGAGCTTCAAGGAGACCTGCTTGGAACATCACCCAACTTGTGCCTTGTCCAAATTATGTCATTCAGCAATCACATTACTGTCAAATGGGTAATAATTGGTAACACAGCTCATTTGTGGTTTTACAGAAATGTATTTCCTTTGGCAATACTAGGGAAGTGAAAAAGTCATACAAATTTTTATTCTTAGTATGTTATGAAGATTGTGTTAATTTCAAAATCACATCCTTGGTACTTAGCTGCAAATCATAGTTGGGATTTCTTTCTTCTTTGGTCTGAATATTCCATAGCCATAGTCCACTAATTTTCAGCTGTGAGAACGACAATGTTATGTCTTTGTGACACATGAGCCTTGTTCTCCCACCTCATCTCATTGGTTTTAAAGGATGTCTGGGATATCGTATGGTTCAGTAGATAATAGTCTGAATTACATTTTCTTACATTAAGGCACTTTAGCTCCACACACATTATGGAAAAGAAATTCAAGAGAAGGATCTACTCATTGGTTTCTTTAGAAGGGCAAAGCTGAGTAATTAAGCACCTTCCCAAACATGGAAAGTGATTCTCAAGGACTATTGCTACATCAAGGGTTTGATCCCTAAAAAGGTCCATTGGTTTTTGACTTATACTATGGCAACAGACTAAGAGATGTGATCAGGTCACAAAGGAACTAAGCCAGAAGAGAGTGAAAATGACTCAATATAAATATATTGGCACCACAGACAAAATAATTCAAAGTCATAGTCCTATTGAAAACAAGTCAGTAGTACTACTGTTATTTGCAGAGACCATTGCATTAAAACAGAATGAGGAAATAAAGTGCCATAAGTCCTTAAAACAGTAGACACAATATTTTGTGGCTTAAAAAAACCTAGGATTTTTAAGGCCATACCAAATTAAAACGTTAAAATGTTTTAAAAAATCAACCTTTAAAAAATAGAATGCCAACCAGTCTAGTTCTAATTCCACAAATATCCAGGCACTTAGTACATGCAGAGAACTGTGTTGGGTACTGAGAGAGATACAAAACAGGTACTTTTGGTTGTTTTAACATAATATAGACACAGTAACTATATATTTCTTGAACTTTAATTAGATTGCATATAAACATAATTTTTCAATGATAGTCTGCTTATATTTACCTTGATGTGTTAATGTATTAATATACGAGGTGGTCCAAATGTCTTACTGCACTTTTAAGGTACTAGTTATTAGGGAGGGGGAAGTAAAGCCAAGATGGCAAAATAAAGGGAGCATTTTTGCCAAGCTCTCCCAACATTCCCCTCTATACAACTTTTAAAAAGTGAATAAAATCAAATTCTAAGCAGAATAACCTAAAAAAGTCAAAATGAGACATTTTTCCAGTTCAGGACAGAAAAGCAATATTTGCAGCTCTGGGGTGAGGGCTGGCTGAAGTGACATCAGTTGTAGGCCTTAGAGGAGGTGGCAGCAGCAGTGGCAGCAGCAGTAGCACCAGCAGCACCAGAGATAGTAAGGGAATTGAACATCTGGTCAGAAAGAGATTACAGAGGCCCCTGTGCTAGTGCTAGGTGCAGAACCAGGTACCATTTACCAACTTCATTACCCATTACTGAAGTCTCTGTTCACAATTTCAGGGTGGAGAGGAAAGCTTACAGTAACAAGGATGCAGGGGCCCTACTGGGTAAGGATTAGCACAGATCAGGAGAACGGTGACCACACTTTGGAAGTACCAAAAATTTACAGCCCTCCCCCCGGAACTAGCTGTGAGAACAGCAGGACATAAAAGGCTGAAACTTGGGATAGTCACCCACCCAAAAGTAAGCAGAGCTCAACTCTAACATAAAGTCCAAAGTCAAGAAATAGTCTGGAAAAATGAGCAAACAAAAAAAGAATCTGACCATAAGTAGATACAATGATGACAGGGAAGCTCAAGACACAAACTCAGAAGAAGACAATGACTTGAAAATATCTCCTGTGAAAGTCGCAAAGTAAAATGCAGATTGGACATGAGCCTAAAACACATTCCTAGAAGAGCTAAAGAAAGAGCTAAAAAGAGCAAAAAGAAAATATTTTGAAAATTAAATAAGAGTGACAGATGAAAACATGTGAAAATAAATGAAAGCAATGCAAGAAAATATTAAAAGAGAATTAATAGCTTGGTAAAAGAGGCACAAAAATATTGAAAAAAACAGCTCCTTAAAAATAAGAAATGGCAAAATGATAAATAGTACAAATCCTCAATGAAAAAAATCCTTAAAACATAAGAATTGGTTGAATGATAAAGAAGGCACAAAACTTTGTGGAGGGGGCAGCTAGGTGGCGCAGTGAAAAGAGTAGCAGCCCTGAAATCAACAGGACCTGAGTTCAAATCCAGCATCAAACACTTGATACTAGCTGTATGACCCTGGGCAAGTCACTTAACCCCATTTCCTAGAAAGAAAGAAGGAAGGAAGGAAGGAAGGAAGGAAGGAAGGAAGGAAGAAAGAAGGAAAGAAGGGAAAGAAGAAAGAAAGAAAGAAGAAAGAAAGAAAGAAGAAAGAAAGAAGAAAGAAGAGAAAGAAAGAAGAAAGAAAGAAAGAAAGAAGAAAGAAAGAAAGAAGAAGGAAGGGAAAGAAAGGAGAGAGAGAGAAAAAGAAAAAAAAACTTTGTGGAAGAAAATAATTCTTTAAAAATTAGAATTGGTCAAGTAGAAGTTCATTAACTTCCATGAGACAGAAAGAAACAATAAAACAAAATCCAAAGACTGAAAAATAATAGAAGAAAATATGAAATATCTCATTAGAAAAACAACTGACTTGAAAAATACATCAGGGAGAAAAATTTAAGAATTATTAGACCATTTGAAAGCTATGATAAAAAAAAGAGCTTAGACATCAAATTTTAATAAATTATCAAGGAAAACTACACTGATATCTACAAGCCAGAGGACAAAATAAAAATTGAAAGAATCCACTAGTGACCTGAAATATATCCCAAAATGAAAGCTTGAAGGAGTGTTGTAGTCAAATTCCAGGCTCCCAGGTAAGGAGAAAATATGACAGGTAGCCAGAAAGAAATGTTTCAAATACTGTGGCAGGCCACAGTCAGGATCATGGAAAATTTAGCAGCTACTGCCATAAAGGAACAGAGGGCTTGGAATATAATATTCTAGAAGGCACAGGATCTAGGGTTACAACAAACAATAACCTACCTAGCAATACTGGTACAATCCTATGGGGGGGAAATTGACATTTAATAAAATAAAGGACCTCCAAGCATTCCTGATGAAAAAACCAGAGCTGAATAGAAAATCTGACATTGAAACACAAGATTCAAGAAAAGCATAAAAGGGTAAACATGAGTGAGAAATCATAAGGAACTTATTTAAGGTTAAAATGTTTACATTCCCAAATAGGCAGGTAATACATGTAACCCTTAAGCACTTTATCATCATTACAGCAGTTAAGAGGAGTCTACTTAGACAGAGGTCATAAGTGTGAGTCTATTACATTGGGATGATCTCATAAGAAAAATGTAAGGGTGGAAAAAAGGGATGAACAGGAAGAAGGGGAGAGGGATAGGAAAAACGGGGAAAATTATCTCACATAAAAGAGGTACACAAGGAAGAGTTTTTACAATGGAGAGGAAAATGGAGGGAAGTGAGCAATACTTGAACCTCATCTTCATCTGAACTGGTTCAAAGAGGAAAGAATATATAGGAGGGAAGAATATATTATATATGTGTGTGTGTGTGTGATATGTGTATTATACACACACACACACACACACACACACAGACTTGGGTATAGAAATTCATATTATCCACCAGGAAAATAAGATGGGAAAGAGCTAAGAGAAAAGGAAGAGGAATGTGATAAGAAAGAGAGTAAATTAAGGGAGGTAGGGATCAGAAACAAAAAGACTTCTGAGGAGGGAGCAGGGTTAAAAAGAGGATAAATAGAAGAGAATAGGATGGAGGAAAAAATACACAGTTGACAGTCATTACTGTGAATGTGAATGGGATGAACTCAATAATAAAATGGAAGTGGATAGCAGAATGGCTTAGAAACCAGAATCCAACAATATGTTGTTTACATATTGGGGACAGAAACACATCCAGAGTTAAAGGGCTGAAACCAAATCTATTATGCATAGCTGAAGGTTTTTAAAAAAAAAAAGGCAGAAGTATTTTACAACTAATCTCTCTGATAAGGGCCTCATTTCTAAAATATATAGAGAATTAAGTCAAATTTATAAGAATACAAGTCATTCCCCAATTGATACATGGTCAAAGGATGTGAACAGGCAGTTCTCAGATGAAGAAATTAAAGCCATCTCTAGTCATATGAAAAAATGCTCTAAATCACTATTGATTAGAGAAATGCAAATCAAAACAACTCTGAGTACCACATCACACCTATCAAATTGGCCAAGATGACAGAACAAGAAAATGATAAATGTTAGAGAAAATGGGGGGAAATTGGAACACTAGTGCATTGTTGGTAGAGTTGTGAAATGATCCAACTATTTTGGAGAGCAATTTGGAATTATGCCCAAAGGGCTATAAAAATGTGCATGCCCTTTGATCCAGCAATAGCACTTCTAGGGCTATGTCCCAAACAGATCATACAAATGGGGAAAGGACCCACATGTACAAAAATATTTATAGCAGCTCTTCTTGTGGTGTCAAAGAATTGGAAATTGAGAGGATGCCCATCAATTGGGAAATGGCTGAACAAGTTGTGGTGTATGAATGTACTGGAATACTATTGTGCTATAAGAAATGACGAACAGGCTGACTTCAGGAAAATCTGGAAAGACTTGTATGGTCTGATACTGAGTGAAGTGAGCAGAACCAGGAGAATGTACACAATAATAGCCACATTGTGTGATGACTAATATTGATAAACTTAACCCTTCCCAGCAATACGAGGATCTAAGACATCTCCAAATGCCTTGTGAAGGAAAATGCTATCCACAAAGAAGAAGGAACTATGGAGTTTGAATGCAAATCAAAGCATACTATTTGCTGGGTTTTCTTTTCTTCTGTTCAGTTTTGTTTCCTCTTTCTGGTGGTTCCTCCTGTTGGTTCTAATTCTTCCTTACAACATCACTAATGTGAAAATATGTTTAATAGGAATGTATATTTGTAGCCTATATCAGATTGTGTGCCGTCTTGGGAAGGGTGGTGGGGAGGGAGGGGGAGAAAAATTTTAAACTCAAAAGCATATGGAAGTGATTGTTGATAAATCAAAATAAATTAATTTTAAAAAATGAAGGGCGAAAAACATGGGCACCTTCTCAGGAGAAAATATTTAGCCACTAAAAATATACACAGTATTACAAAGAAAAAATAGGCAGAAGTAGCAATCATGTTCTCAAATGAGACAAAAGCAAAAGAGATCTAATCATAAAGATATAATCACAGAAACTACACCTTGCAAAAAGGTACCATTGTTGTTGTTGTTGAGTTGTTTTCAGTTATGTCCAACTCTTCACAACCCTACTTGGAGTTTTCTTGGCAAAGATAATGGAGTGGTTTGCTGTTTCTTTCTCCAGTTCATTTTACAGATGAAGAAACTGAGACAAACAGGGTTAAATAACTTTCCCAGGTTCACATGGTCAGTAAGTGTCTGAGGCCAGATTTGAACTCAGTAAGATGAGTACTCCTGACCTCAGGCCAGGCACTCTATCCACTATACCACCTAGCTGTACCAAAAGTACCAAAGACAGTTAATTAATATCCATAGGAACACATATGTACCAAATGGCATGGCATTCATATTCTTAAAGGAAAAGTTACAGGAGGAAATAGACAGTAAAACTATTCTAGTGAGGAATCTCAATTTATTATACTCAGACCTAGATGAATCCAAGCATGAAATAAATGAGAAAGAAGTTGAGGAGCTGAATAGAATCTTAGAAAAGTTAGATATGATTGACTTCTGGAGAATATTGAATGAAAAGAGAAAGGAGTATACCTTTTTTCACAGCTATAAATAGCACCTTCACAAAAATTGACCATATATTAGGGCATAAAAACTCACAAACAAATGTAGAAAAACAGAAATATTAAGTATGCCTTTCTTAAACTATAAGGCAATAAAATTACATTCAATAAAAGAGTTTGGAGGCATAGATTAAAATTTAATTGGAAACTAAATAGTCTAATCCAAAAAAAAAAGTGGTTCAAAGAACAAATCATACAAACAATCAATAATTTCATTAAAGGTAATGACAACAATGAGAAAACATACCAAAACTTATGGAATGCAGCCTCAGCAGTACTTAAAGCAAAATTTATATCTCTAAATCCTTACACATCAATGAAAGAGAGAAAGAGCAGACAAATGAATTGGGCAGGCAACTAAAAAAAATAGGAAAAAAAATTTTAAATCCCCAATTAAATACCAAAATAGATAATCAAAGGAGAGATTAATTAAGTTGAAAGGTTTTTTTTAAAACCCATTAAACTAATAAATAAAACTAGGAGTTGTTTTTTGGTGGTGAGGGAAGATAGATAAGCCTTTGGTTAATTTGATTAAAAAAAAAAGAAGAAAAACCAAATTGCCAATATCAAAAAGGAAAAGGTTGAATGCACAACTAATGAAGATGAAATTAAAGCAATTATTAGGAGCTATTTCACCCAATCATATACCAATAAAAGTGAAAAACTAAATTAAATGGATAAATATTTACAAAATTATAAACTACTCATATTAACAGAAGAGGAAATAGAATGCTTAAATAACTCTATCTTAAAAAAACAAATTGAAAAATCCATAAATAAGCTCCCTAAGAAAAAATTCCCAGGACCAGATACATTTACAAGTGAATTCTACCAGTTATTTAAAAAATAATTCATTCCAATACTATATAAATCATTTGAAAAAAATAGATAAAGGAGTTCTACCAAATTTCTTCTGTGACACAAATAAGATTTTGATATATAAACCAGGAAGAGCAAAAACAAAGAAAAAAAACTGTGGACCAATTTGTTTGATTAATATTGCTGCAAATAGATACATAGATAGATAGATAGATAGATAGATAGATAGATAGATAGAGTACTAATAAGTAGATTACAGCAATATATTATAAAGATCATGCGTTATGACCCAGTGAGATTTATATCAGGAATGTAGGCTGGTTCAATATTAGGAAAACCATAAGCTTAATTGACCATATCAATAACAAAAACAACAAAAATCATATGATATCAGCCCTTGCAGATAAAGCTTTTGGCAAAATATAACACTCATTCCTATTAAATAGAAATAGGAATATTGCATAGGAATAAATGGAGCTTTTCTTAAAATGATAAGTAGTAACTATTTAAAACCAAGATCAAGCATTTCCATAATGGGAATAAACTAGAAACCTGAGTCAAATTTATAAAACTAAGAGCCATTCCCCCAGTTGATAAATGGTCAAAGGATATGAACAGGCAGTTATCAGAATAAAAGAAATAAAGCTATGTATAGTAATATGGAAAAAAATACTCTAAATCACTATTGATTAGAGAAATACAAATAAAAACAACTCTGGGGTACCACTTCACACCTATCAGAAATGACAAATACTGGAGGGGATGACAGAAAAAGAGGTACACTAATGAACTATTGGTGGAGTTGTGAACTAGTACAACCATTCTGGACAACAATTTGGAATTGTACCCAAAGGGCTATAAAATTGTGCATGCCCTTTGACCCAGCAAAACCACTGCTAGGTCTGTACTCCAAAGAGATAAAAAAGAAAAGAACCTATATGTACAAAAATATTTATAGCAGCTCTTTTTGTGGTGGCAAAAAATTGAAAATTGAAGGGATGCTTATTAATTGGGGAATGGCTGAATGAGTTGTGGCATATGATTGTGATGGATTACTATTATGCTATAAGAAATGATGGAATGGTTTCAGAAAAAAAAAAACATGGCAAAACCTTTATGAACTGGTGCAAAGTTAAGTGAGAAGAACTGTGAGATCATTGTGCACAATAATAGCAATGTTGTAATGATGATCACT